>NW_021604632.1:2148641-2172539 GCF_004785775.1 Grammomys surdaster
GCCCAGAAAACAAAACCAAAACCTGATTAACATTTATATTGCCCATTTTAGTTCAGTTTTAAAAAATATTCACCATATAACTGGCTTACAGATTACTATCTAAAAAAAATCTCAATAAGGATTGAAATGTTCATAATTCCTTAAAATTTGTGAGGTTTTGTATCTGTGTCAAGAACAAATAAAGATGAGATATTCCATTGATGAGCTAATCCTGAAGGCGGATTTCCACTGTGCAGAGAAAGGGCAAATGATACCGATGCTAACTGTCCTTTGTAGATGTTGAGAACCATGTTGGGATTTCTATCCGATAAAGTTTTTGTTCTGAGAAAGCACCCAGGGGCATGTTCCAAATGTGTCCAGATATTTGTTAGTTGCTACAAAGTGGCAGCAAGCTGCCTCTCCCCTTCCGTGTACCACCATCCTGTAGGAACATCATCAAGTTATCACTGCTAGGCATCTTTAAATGGTTTTTCTATGTTAAGTAAGGAATGTAGTTGAATTTACAACCATGTCCTTTACTAACTAAAAAGTATTCCGCAAATCAGGACCGGAGAGATGGCTAGGTGGTTCAGAGCACTGGCTGCTCTTGCCAAGGACCTAGATTAGATTCCCAGTACCCACATGACAGCTCCTGACCAGCTGTAACTCCAGTTCCAGGACATGTGACTTTCTTCCTCTTTTGACCTCTTCGGGCACCAGGCAAGTATATGGTACACAGGCATAATCACCCATAATTAAAATAAATAAGTAAATAAATAAATAAAGCATTATATGTGGTCATCAGCTATTATAATAGACACATGAAGTTAAACAGCTGTTCTAACACCCTAATGGGATCGAGAAAAAAAAACAACACTGTCCAGCAAGCGGCAAGCAGCTCCAAGAGTCACTCTTCCTGCATGCCGTTTTCTGCACCATTCTTATCTTTCTTCTCATGTGCCTGCCCTTGTCATAGAGGCACCTCTGTGCTATACAAGCCAGCACACCACTTGACCTCGCCGAGTACTGCATCATAGCACCTCCGCCATGTTAGAAACTCTGTGTAGGCAATGTTTGGTGCTCCATAAGCAAGCATGCAACCCCGAGGTGCCTGGATAAACCAGTGTGAGAATTGCAAAGAGCAGAGCCTTTGCTGTCAGCAACTAAAGCCCCTGGGGAGATGCTCTCTGAGGGCTAACCAGGCTCAGGAACTATTTCAGATGAGGAAGGACCCAGATGTGTGTCTCCTCGCCCTCCTTACCTTTTCACACGACTAGAGTACAGAACACCGTTGCCTGTGTTAATGGGCCCTAGCAAGCTCCCAGGAGAGGAGTCAGTCTAGAATATTGTTATTCTGTGCACCAGGGGTAGAGTGTCTTCTTTTTCTGAAAAGAGAATCCTCTTGCTCCTGTCCCCAGGCCCTTTAAAAAGCACATTGGACCCAGAGCCTCAGAACAATGCTTCCTAACCAACTGGATCCATCTCCATCACCTCAGGGCATTTAAATTTCCCAGTCCCTTTCAAGAAATTGGATGTGTTAATCCTGCAGATGGGCCCGAAAATTTATAGTTTAAAAGGCTTTCAAGTCTCTGTAAGAAAAATTAGTTTTGGAATCACAGGTCTAGGATAATAAAAAGGGACTGTCCTCCCAGTTAGACAAAGGAGCTTCCTTGGAATCAGGCCACATGGTACAGCTCCACGGTGGTTAAGCCAGATTCGCCTAATAACCCAGTGGCCCGTTGCCTAGTCTCATCTGCTCTAAGTGTATTTCACCTGCACACAACCAGACAATGGCAAGATTGACCAACAGAGAGCAAAATCAATATCCTGCTCATTTTATTTCTCACTTCCAGAGACACTCCAGGTTAGCAGAAGGAAGACCAACAGTGTGGAGGACGATCAGCCATTTATCTCAGTCAGGCACCTACAGGCAAGAAGCTGGAGTGCAGAAGAGAGCCCAGGGAAGAGTAACTATGGAAACAAGGCTCTGGCAAAACTATTCACACAGCCTTAGGTGTGTGTTTATGGACAGAGCTGCAGCCTGAACCCCTGAGATTCATAATCAAGATAGAACAAAGGGCAGCTCTCCTGCCTGCTACCTGTCATTGTGTGCCAAGGAAGTGAGTGAGCCATTTTTATGAATAGTACCAATGCTTGTCTCCCTGACATAGTGCCAGGAACCAATGGCTTGCTCCGAGAGAGAGGGAGACACAGGAGGAGCAGAAGAGAGAGAAAGAAGGACAGAAGGAAGGAAGGGAGGAAGGAAGACAAGCTAATGGCAGGGAGAAGCTGGAACAGTACTTTAGGGCTGAGTAAAGTATAAACAAGTTCCTGATCTGAGCTGCTCTGGGACTCCATTTCTGTTTTATGGCTACATTCATTAATTCACAGCTTTCATGTTTTGTAAAAGCAGATTGGTTCCAGATACTTAAAAATTAACATGTTGCCTATTTACACATCTGCTAAGTCGAAACCTTGTAAAGAAGGGATTGTTTCTGTATTCAACAGCTCCACTCCTTTGTTATGACGCCCTTATTGTCCACAGATTTTATTACTTGTGGCCTGGTCTGCCGAGGGGAAAGACATTTCACATGTTCTTGGAGCTATTATTTGTTTTTCGATTCAAAGTCCCTCTGACATGCACAGTAATGCTTGGTCTTTCTTAGTCTGGTCTGCCTCAACTAACATTATTTTTCCCACATGTCGGCTAACTAGCATACATGTGTTCTTTCAACAAGAGGATTTATTGGATATCCATGAACCACAACTACAACGTGAGATCCAAACAGCAAAAAAAAAAAAGATCTTGTTTCTGACCCGAAGGGACTTGAACGTACAGAATACAGCTGGCCTGGTCATTAAAAAAGGCCTGTCATCTCAGCTATCCAAAATAGAAATATTTAAAAGGACTGAGACCATGGCTCAGTGGTAGAGCCTAGTAAGCATGTAGTCCTAGTACCAGAAAGTATGGGGGTCGGGGAGACACAGAGTGATGGTTTATGCAAACAGACATTTGTTTCAAGGTCACAGGTGTTGTTTCAAGGTAACAGACATTGTCCCAAGGTCATAGGCATTCTCACAAGGTCATAGACTCATTTAATAAAGTCCTTTAAGATTCATCCTACTATACAGGACTTTGTGTGTATGGATCAGCCTGCTGCTCTCAGGAAATATGCACATCTGAATATGCAAATTCATAATAAAATATGAATATTTTTCACCTCATTCAAAGACAACAAAATCACAAAACTATAGCAGTAAACAAAATGCCCTACCTGACAATATATAGACATTTAAAACGAAAGAAATTTTAGGGAATTGTTCTTCCATTTCACAGACCTAGAAACCAAGAGCCAAACTTTTCAGAGTCTTTCTTAAAATTAGCCAGTAAACTAATGAGACTAAATCAGATCAAGTGATTTTTTTTTCAGGGATACTTGCATTTGACTGTATTTGATTGTATTTGATTGTATTGAAGTATTTTTTGATGCTTACTTGCCAGAGAAACACTTAATAACATCAAGGACAACTTTATAAGGAGCAAGAGTCAAACAGAATTCTAGTAAGAAACACTCCTGAATTCATTTCACACATTTGACTGATTAAGTCAAGTTTCCCCCAAAAAAGGCTCTGTTACAACTAAAATAAATCATAAGGATGACCTTCCAAAAGTAGCCATCCAGCCTGTTTCCTTTATAAAGGTCTGGTATGTCAGAGAGCTTGTCTATTGCCTGCCCCAGAGCCAGGAGTCAATGGCAATGCTCAATGCAACGAAACTGTGAATATGCCAAAACTACTTAACTGCATACTTTAAGTAGGTAGACTAAGAATATGCATGCTATCTTTCAATAGAGTAGGTTGAATAGAATGTTCTAGAAGTGAATATTGGCTTACGCATGTGCAGCCTTCTTGCGTCTCTGTGTTCTCGGTGCCATAGCATTCTATTGCATTTCCTCAACCTCAATGTCATAGTGTCATGACAACCCCATCACATGTATGTAGCCTTGGTAACAAAGCCTTATAGCCATAAAATCTCCAGTGAAAATCTATGCTACCATATTAGGGGGACTAGAGGACAAAAAGAATGTAAAGATGTCGAAGCCCCACCATGCTCAGACGTGAGTCTGCTGAGCCAGGATCGGCATAGGTAAAGCTGTCTTCTGGGAAAAACAAAGCCTCTGTGTTCTGTTCTCCATCTGAGGATCCCATTACTGTGAAGCTGTTTCTGTAGTAAAGGAAGTAACCAACAGAGTTAAAGGCCAATCGGCAGAACTGAGGGAATTGCTTTAGACCATGCGTCTGTTAAGGGATCAATACTCAGAATTTATATAAGGAATTCATACAACTTAATAGCAAAAAGAAAGCTCTGGGTTGCAAATGAGCAAAGGGCAGAGCCGTTCCTCCACGGAAGACAACACAAATGGTAACAGATAAACGAAAGCACATTCAACATGACGGATCTGTCTGGGAAACTCGAAGTAAAACTTCCTGGAGATGCCACCTGTCAGAATAGCCGTTCACAAAGGGCAAAAGGTGGCAAGTGTTTGGGACTATGTGGAGGAATTAAAAAATACAACTACCAGATAGATGAAGAGCCATGCTCAATCTGGTGCACATCCAAAGGGAATTCAGCCAGTGTGTTTGTTCACTGAAGCATCGTTCTTATAGTAATACCATAGAATTAACTCATTCGGAGACTGAGATGTAAATGGAATACACACACACACACACACACAAGGTAATGATACCACGTGCTTAAAATGTGCTAAGAGGGAAGGTGGAAAGTATTTCTGCATCACAGGAGGAAGGAAGGGCAGAGTAGCTTGTAAGGTGATAGTATATGCTAACTTGGTCACAATAAGCATTTAACAACACACTCATCACCCTGCTGTATGCCTTAAATGCATACAATTCCTATTTGTCAGTATTACCTTCGTAGAGCTGAAAAGAAAAAAAAATAGTAGTTTATGATTTTAAAGCTCCTCAGGAAAGGGGCGATAAACAGATTCATTCACGGTCTAGATTTCAGAGACTGAAGCCCTAGGTCATCTGCTCCCCAGCTGCCAGCTTTCTGGCTGGCACAGGTGCGTGTCTGGCTCCACAAGCCACTAAGCTGGCAGCCTAAGAGTCGCCAGCTGCCAGCCTCCTCCTCACTCCGTAGCGGGAGGAAGTTGGTTCCTGTATGACAATTTATTACACCCTGACAGGGTGGGCACTTTCAACGTCTTTTCCAGGGTCACAGTCGTGCGAGCATACTTCCCAACTGAACTGCAGCCAGCCTCAGTAAGGGAACAGGAAACCCCCTTTGGCTGAGGCCAGAGCGCTTGTTTTCTGTCCAAATGTAGTCACCCAGGTAGAGGACTCAGAGGGAGATCAGCCTGCAATTCTCAATAGATCAATTGTTCCCACCTACCGCCCCTCTACAAAGTCCGGAAGACATGAAATAGGATTTGAGGCAAGATTAATGTACTGCCGCGCTGGACTGTCTATCTGGAAGGCACACTCCCGGGATTGTCTGTGAGCACAAAGCGCCATTCAGAGGCACCTTGGAAAGTACTGTTTTCCCTGAGGATTCTGGTTTAAGAGTTGGGTGTCTCGCTGTCCCTGGGACAAAGTGGTAAGAAGATTTAGCAGTAATCTAGATAATCTTATCAACCCGGATCATTCAGGTCTGGTTTAACTGCCTCTATGTGGAGTCCCCCCAGAAGCTACCAGTTAGCTCAATTGCCATCTGAAGAGAAAAGTGAACGGACATTTATTGAGTCACAGACCCCTGATTAGGGTTCAGGGGTGTTTATCTGCACTTTTTCTAATTTTCATATGAAATCTCTTATTGTCCTTTCTTCTCTTTCAGGGGAGGGGAATGAAGGTTTACTAAAGTTAAATATGCATTTAAGATCACACAACTAAAAAAAATAATAATAATATTAGGTCTTAAGTGGGTTTAAGACTTGTGTCTGCCTTGGGGTTTTTGGCCTGTATGGTTATTTTGTTGTTGTTGTTGTTGTTTTCAGTTGTTGTTTTCTGTTTCGTTTTTTGTTTTCTTTTATTTTATGTCACTTTGGTGGCACTGTAGTGAACAGAGGACCTCGCACATCTTGGGCAAGCACTGCACTATGATGCTTTATTCCCATGTGTCATTGCATTAATTTTGAGATTTTAATTTTTAATTAAGTGTATTGCACCTGTGTCAGTGTGGAGGGCTTGAGTGTATGAATACAGTTCCTGAAGAGGCCAAAAGAGTCTCCAGAGCTAGAACTATACTAGATTGTGAGCTACCTAACTTAGGTGATGGGAACAAAATCTAGGTCCTGTGCAAGTGTAGCATCTGTTCTTAACAGCTGAGCCATCTTCCCAGTCCCTAAGTTGCCAGATTGTCCTTAAACACTTTCTGCAGCCTAGGAAATCCATGAACTTGCCATCTTCCTGTGTTATCCTATTGAATAGCTTGTGTCTCTGTGCAGCTGAGATCAGCTAAGACAAAATATTTCTACCTAAGAGGCTGAGAGATTGATTTATATGTCAGGCCAATGATAAAATACACTCAGGAACACCCTGTGTCATCCACCTGTCATTAGACAGTAGAAGCATCCTACAGGCCAAATTCTGAACATAGGAGTCTATATGGTTGACTAGCTGAAACTTTCTAACTTTGATTTCAAAACTAATCTACACATTCAATCAACCTTGAATAATACAAACCCGCTGAGATCCACAACTAGACACTCAATAGGACTCTGTGCATGCCCCCACACAAAATAAACACATGTAATAAAAAAAAGAGTTTTAAATATAAAGGCAGAAACACATACAGCCATACGACAACATTTGACAAGACTCATCATTCATTGAAGAGTTTTCAAAGAAAACACTCGGTAAAGAATCCTTATTTGTAGATGAACTAATTTTATGTGTAAGACCCTAAAGTTCCTCCACTGGTAACTCTCTGAGCTGATGAACACATTCGAGAACTGGTCGGTTACAAAATTAATGCACACAACCCAGTAGCCTTCCTATCTCCAAATTACAAACATGCCCAGAAAGAAATCAGGAAGACACCACCACTCATAACTGCCTCAGAAATAAACGCCTCTCAATAAACCAAACCAAGGATGTGAGAAACCTCTACAATAAAATCTTTTAGAAAGTTTGTTGTCTATCACTGTGATAAAAAGCCATGACCAACAAAAACACCACAAGAAAACCCACAGAATCAGCTAACCTGGGCTCATAGGAGTTCCCAGAGACTGAACCTACAGTCCCAGAGTCCGCAGAGGTCTGACCTAAGCCCTCTGCATATACATTATAGCTGTACAGCTTACAGGACTCCTAACAGTTGGAACCTGGGGATGTTGCCTGAACTGGGGATCCTTTTCCTCCTGCTGAGCTGCCTCATCCAGCCTTCGTATGAGGGAGGTGTCTAGTCTTTTCGCAACTTGACATGCCATGTTTGGTTGATATCCCTGGAAGGCCTGCCTTTTTCTGAAAAGAAACAAAAGGACAAGTGGAAGGGAATGGAAGGTGGGAGAAGGAACTGAGAGGAGAGGAGGGAGGAAAAAACTACAGTCAGGGTGTAATATGAGAGAAAAAGTATTTTTAGTTAAATTTATAGAAGTTTTTCTACTAAATGCCACAGTAAGAATGGCATTTTTACCGTATTAGGTAGTATATTTATCATATTCATGTCATACGATCTCCTCTGTTCTGTCATATACAACTTTGAAATTCTAATGTGTGTCTTATTTGTATAAATCCTTGATTACGGCTATAAATGTAAATTAATGCTATAGCAGTAATTTTAAAATGATTAAAAAACTTGGAGAGGAAAGGGTTTATTTCAGCTTCAGTCCATCAGAAAGGGAAGTCGAGCCAGAAACATAAGGTGAGATCCTGGAGGCAGAAACTGAAGCAGAGGCCATGAGGAGTGCTCCTCATTGGCTGATGCTCCTCATTGGCTGGTGCTCCTCGGTGGCTTGTCCTCCATGGTTTGCTCAGCCTGCTTTTTTATACACCCAGAACCACTAGCACAGAAATAGCACTGCCCATAGTAAGCTGGGCCTTTCCACATTAGTCATTAATCAAGGAAATACCCTGCAGACTCACCCACAAGCCAATGTAATGCAGAAAATTTCTCAACTGTGATTCTCTCTTTCCATATATGTCTAGATTTTTATTAAGCTGATAAAGAAAACTACTCTCTACAAGATTGATACAGGGAATTCAAGAAAACCGTAGAAGACGGAAAGCCCTTCGTGAATTGGAAGAACTAATAGTGTAAACACGAATGTACTGTCAAAATAAATATCCCTGTTCAATGCAGTCTCTATCAAAATTCCAATACTATTATTCATAGAAATGGAAAAGATATTAAAATTCATATGGAAGCACAAAAAGTCCCAGAGAGACAAAGCAATCCACAGCAAGAATAATTCTTAAAAATATCACTGTAGCAACCCTATAGGAAGACCAACACTGTCAACTAACCTGGACCCTTAGGAACTCCAAGAGACTGAGCCACCAACCAAAGAGCATACACAGACTGGTCTGAGGCCACTGGCACTTTTGCAGCAGAGGGCTGCCTTGTCTGGCATCAGTGTTAGAGGATGTGCCTAGTTCTGCAGAGTCATGATGCACCAGGGTGAGGGTTACCTGGGGGCACCCTTTCAGAGGCAAAGGGGAGGATGGGGAAGAACCCTGTGAGGGGGGGGACTGGGAAGGAGGGAGACATTTAGGGTGTAAATAAATAGAATAATTAATTAATAAAAAACCCACTATACTTGATTTCAAATTGTATTCTAGAGCCATAGTAAGAAAAACGGTGTGGCACTGTCATAAAACATATAATCTAAGGACAAGAATAGAGGGTGGAGTGTATACTCACAGAATATGACAGCTGAATTCTAACAAAGATGCCAAACACAGAAAAGAAGCCAGAGTTTTCAACAAATGGTGCTGGACAAACTGGAAAGCCACAAGCAGAAGGGTGAGTTTAGATCACTGCCTCTCATCCTGTAAAGAACCAACTCTCAATGGATCAAAGACCTTAGTGGGAGACTTCAAACTCTCCAAATGTTAGAGGAGGAAACACTTCAAAAAACTAGATGCAGTCAAGGGCTTCCTGAATAGGACTCCAGTTGCTTGGGAACTAATGAGACCTCGTGAAATTCAAAGGCTTCACAGCAAAGCGAACAATCATGTAAACAGACAAGCTGTTAGATTAGGGGGTAATTATGCTAGCTATCCATCTGATAGAGGACCAATTTAGACTATAAAGACCAAAGAAATAATCAGAGAACTCAATCAATAAAAAATGCCAATGAAAACAAACATACACAGTTCTCAAAAGATAAACTACAGATGGCCAACATGAAAAAATATTCATCCTCTGTAGCCTTCAGAGGAAAGCAAAAACTACCTTGAGGGGGCTGCAGAGGTGGCTCAGCAGTTACAAACAAAACTTGCTGCTCTTGCAGAGGACCCGAGTTCCACTACTGGCAGTCACATCATGTGGCTCAAAACCTCTCGTAATGGCATTTCCAGGGGATCCAACTCCCTCTTCTGGCTTCCTTAGCTAATGTTCACATATGGTGCACACACATCCATGCAGACAAACATTCATATGCACAAATGAAAAAAGCCTTTTAAAAAGTTTTCTTTAGCTACATTGAGATTCCATCTCACCTCCGTTAGAATGGCAGTCATTAAGGAGGAAAAAAAAAAAAACAACCTATAAGAAATGTCGGCAGAGGTGTGGACAGCAGAGAATTCATACAATTCTGGTAGATATGTAAAGGAGACACTATAGAACGCAATATGATTCTTCTGAAAAATATAGCTCTACCATATGGCCCATCTATACCACTCCTTGCTTTTTTCCCAAACGCCTACAAGTTAACACCTGCACATAGATACTTATTACACCATTATTCACAGTAGCCAAGGTAGGGAACCAACCCAGGTGTTCATCAAAGGAAGAACTGATAGAGAAACTGTGTTCCACAAAGTAAACAAATAAATACTGGGATGGCTTTCAACTGTAAAAGAAAGTATAGTTATGTCGTATGCAGAACATAGGTTCAACGGGAGATAATCGTATTAAGCAAATTAAACCTCAAACTTGTCTCAGAAAGACCAATACTATGTGTTTTCTCTTATTTGTGTTTCCTAGATTTTATAGAGAGCCATAAAGTTATGTACATATATATTACATGAAAGTAGCAATGGAATTATTTAGGAGAATAAGTGGGCTTGTCGGAGAGAGAGGGAATAAGAAAACAGGTATGGAGTGGGGAAGGGAAAGACACTCAAAATAATTTACATATTTATATGAAAATTCCCTAAGAAATGTCCTGGATATATGTTATATACATATATATATAAATATAACCCAGTACTATTTACAATGAATATAAGCCAACGGAAACATACATCTAATAAAAGAAGCAAAACATACCAGTATGCAGGCTATCCTGAGCTACACAGAGAGGTTAAGGCCAACCTAGGCTACTTGGGGAGACCTTATCTTACAACCCAAACAAGCAAAAGAGGAAATGACAAGAGAACAGAAATGGTTATGACAATTCCATGCTAATTGGCACCAGTCAGCCTTTAAAATAAGGATAAATTCGTAAACACATCAAACTTGCCAAGACTGGAGTATCTGAACAGACTGATTATGACTAAGTACCTTAAATCAATAATAATAAAAAATCTCTCAAAGAAAATCCAAGGACTCAAACATTTTCATGGGTGTACCCTGCCAAACTCACATTGGTCCTTCTCAAACTCTTAGCCAAAAAAGAAAAAAAAAAAAACAGCATGAGAGAATGCTTCTGATCTGATTTTACAAGCCTGGCATTGCTATGACAGTGAAACCATTCAAGGATGTTGCAAGAAAATAAGATTATAAGCCAAGATCCCTGACTAACTTAGACATAAAAATCCTAAAAATCACACCGAAAAAAAAAAGTCCTGCAACATTAAACAGTGTATTAAAGGGTTTGTTTACAATGGCTTATTCTTGGAGTTTAAGGATGGTTCAATAATCACAAGTCAATAAGTGTGACAATCACAGAATAAAGGGATAAAAAAAAAAAACCACAGAAACCAAGCAAGCAAACAACCCTAAAATCTATATCATCTCTCCAAGAAAGCATTTTACAAGCTTCAACATTTAACTATGGTGCTAATAAAGAAATCAACAAAGTAGGTATATAAGAAATATACCCCGCTATAGAAAGGGCTACAGTAACTCCACTTGTGACATAAACTCTCCAGTGAAAAGTCAAAGGTTCCTCCTCATGTTCAGAGTACCAGGAGGCTCGCTCTTACCACTTCTATTCAACCTAACCTGGACTGTCCATGCCACTAAGTCAAAGGAATAAATTAAGTGGAATACAAATAGGAAAGAAAAGAAGTAATTATGTCTGTTTACTGACGCCGTGTTGTGTGTGTGTGTGCGTGTGTGTGTGTGTGTCCCTAAAGCATCCACTAGAAAACTGTTAGTAACAATAGCATGATTTTCTATGCATTTAGCACATGCAATTTGTTCAATTTATAACAAAAGTAAAAATAAATAATGTGAATGAATTATTGACACATCATAAAATATGTACAACTTTTGAAAACATTCAAAATGAAAAATGTCACAGAAGACTGTTCCCTTCACCCACAGTATCCAGAAAAAGAAAATCTATAGATTCATAAAATGCACAAGTGTTTTTCCAGTGTTTTTGAAGATCTCAAAGTTATTGAATTGAAACCTTCAAGTGGACATGTTGTATGGTACATGAATCATAGTCTAAGGAAGACATTTTATAAGAAAATTTGAAGAAGTATAAGGTACGCCAGCTGTACACATCCTTTAAGTGAAGTATCAGAAGCAAGTGGAAGTTGGCAAGAGTACTTAGTGATAACTAGTCCAGAGATTCTGTTTCTGTTTCTACTGTATCTTTAATTATGTGTGTACATGTGTGTTTGAATGGGTGGACACAGACATGCCCAGTGCCCAAAGAGGCCAGGAGAAGATCTCAGATCCCCGGAGCTGAAGATACACACAGTTATGAGCCACCTGATGTTGGTGCTGGGAACAGGATCCTCTTCAAGAGACAGTACCTGCTCTTAATAACCACTGAGTCCTCTCTTCATCCCCTACCACAGGAGTGGTCCATATTATCTGAGAATCTTCTAGATTCTCTAAACTTACAAAGGCCATTTCGGGTGCCGTTGGATGGAGAACAGCAGCTCTAGGTTAAATGTTCTCCAAAGTTAATTTGGTTGGGTAGTCTAAGGCAAAACAAAATGTATGCTAGGACATAGTTTTATACAACTTCGACTCAGATGAGCTCTTCATGGGTTCTACTGCCACTCACCAGTTATCAGTTCCGCTAAATTCTTAAAAATGTATAGTAGAGCCTGGCATTCCAGTGACTGAGGGTCTGGAATACCCAAAGGTCACTATTCCTACAAAGACATCTGAAGACTTATTATCTATACTTGCTGAATTAATTAGATGGATATAACCACGAATATTAATCACCTGGTACATTTTCATAGTGAATCAGAATGATGACTTTAATGGAAGCCCGGGAAACTCTAAATTTAGGCTTTGCACTCATTTTCTACCCAAATTTGATTTATTTTCATATCCTCTAAGAGCCCTGGATATCATTAGATTTTGTGACTCTCAACCCTGAATGCACATAGATGCGCATAAATCTATGTCTGTGTTCTGCTCTCACAGAAACTCTTTGGGTCCATTGATTTGGGATAGAGCTGCACAGTCCATATTCTGAAATTCAGCAGGACCAAAACCTTTGTGTTTGGTCCCAATTACATTGTAGCTGAGTCCAAGACCTGTTTTATTTTACGATTATTTCCACTCTCGATGAAAAACCTAAGAATGACTTCAGCCTGTTGTGTAAGGGGCTAAAGCCATTTATTTATCAGCCTTGGGTAGATTTAACAAGCAAAGATTGAAAACATCTGTGCAGAGTCTTAGTCACCAGGGTGACAAGGGACAGCATGAAGATTGGGGTGAATGGTCTTCAGGGGACTTCTTGTTATACATTCAAACCACCAGGCATATGCCACTGTCCCTATGCTAATATCAAATGCCCTGGCTACCTTAGTGGCAAGTTTAATACAAAAGAAGGAGAAGAAAGGAAAAGGAGGAGGAGGAGGAAGAGGAAGAGAAGGAGAAGGAGAGAAGGAGAAGAAGGAGGAGGAGAAGGAGGAAGAGGAGAAGGAGAGAAGAAGGAGGAGGAGGAGGAGAAGGAGGAGAAGAAGAAGAAGAAGGAGGAGGAGGGAGTAGTAGTCCATACACAATACACGGCCTTGTTTTTCTCCACCTCTCCAAGGAGCATCTAAAAATTCACATTAGTCTTGCTGTATATGTTGGAACTGTGACTTACATGGACCAATTTGGGGGGACAGAGGTCACAGAGAAATACAAACAGGATCCTTAAGTAAACTTCAATCCAAACAGGGGCAATTATTACCTAAATTCACAACTGAATTTGTGTAAGAGGCTTCTCTCTGTCCGTCTTAATTCTCTTCACTCTTCCTTCTTAAATATTCACTCATTCACTTGTGTTACTGTAGGAGTGGTTGTGTGTGGGTGTGCATGTGCCATCATACATGTGTGCAAGCCAGACAGGAACTTGTGTGAATCGGTACTTGCCTTTCATGGTATGGGTCCCAGAGATTGAACTCAGGCACCAAATACCTTTACCACCTGAGCCGTCTCACCAGACCCCACCTCCTGTTTTCAAAGGAAGCCAGTTAGTTCATCATTGAATTTGAGCCTCTATGTCTAACAAAGTCTATGCTTGGGGAATATCACATGCTAAGAGCTCTTTAATGAAGTCATTTTGAGGTTGATACCCTGACTACCCTATTACCTTCATCAGATGGTTGTCTTAACTAGAGCTACTATTGCTATGACGAAACACCATGAACAAACAAACAAGTTGAGGAGGAAAGAAAGGTTGGTTTGACTTACATTTTCCACATTGTATTTCCTTATTGAAGGACATCAGGAAAGGAACATGAACAGGGTAGGAATCTAGAGGCAGGAGCTGATGCAGTGTCCATGGAGGCATATTGCTTACTGGCATCATGGCTTGCTCAGCCTGCTTTCTTACAGAATTCAAGACCACCAACCCAGGGATGACACCACCCACAGTGGGGTGGGCCCTTCTGCACCAATCACTAATTAAGAAAATGCCTTACAGGCTTGCCCACAGCCTGATCTAATGGAGGCATTTTCTTTATTGAGGTTCCCTCTTCTCAAATGACTTTAGCTGGTATCAAGTTAGCATAAAAGCAGCTTGCTGTTCCCCCGTAGAAGTGTAAGACAATGAGATTAGGGACTATGAGATTGTTGCCCCTCCCCCAAAAAAAGGGGTAGAGGAGCAAACTCCACTCAAGGTATTGTCTCCCTTTAAAGAAGCATATTAACACTCTTGTAGCTTGTACCGTGAAATAGTATGTTTAAAATAAGACTTCTGTATTTCTCATTTGCCAAAGGGCAGGTATGGGCAATGTAATCTCTATGGCTTCTTTTTTCTTTAACAATTGCTAATGTTTATGTTATCTTAATTTCCCCTGGGGAAGACATTCTTCCTTAAGGCTAATTTATTTTTATTTTATGTGTCTAAGTGTTTTGCCTGCATGTATATCTATGCAGCACACGTGTACCTTGTGCCTGTTGAAGCCAGAGGAGGGTATTAGATTACATGGAACTGGAGTTACAGGATGGTTGTGAGCTGCCCAGAATATGCTGGTAGCTGAATCCAAGGTCTTCTAGAAGAGCAGTCAATGCTCTTAACTGCTGAGCGTCTCTCCATCCCCCAGAAAGATGTTTTCCATTTTAAGTTATATGTAATGATAGGGTTTTTTTTTAACAAAAACACTTAAAATAAAAAACATTTGTTCATCATCTCCTCTTCTCTCTTTTTCCAAGGAAATGATACATTAGTATTAATTTTGACCCCCTGAAAGAAAGCAAACCATGATGAGATGGAAGGAGATAAAGTTAATTCATTGATGGGTCCCATAAGTACCTGCTGTTTGCCAATGTTTAACTTAGTCTTGGAAACACTAGAAGTGATGGAGTAGCCCTTGCTCTCCCATATCTCTTAATAGAGGCTGCTGTTTTATAATGGTGGGGGGGCAAACTCTTATATTATTATATAATAGCATGTACAAAGTGCTTTGGAAAAAGAGGGAAGGAAATTAATTCTATTATGTGTATTCAGCAAAGTCCCAAGAAAGTAGATAGCGCCTGTGCTGGTTGGTGTTGTCAACGTGACACAAACAGAGAATCATCTTGTAAGAAGAACTTTGATTGAGAAAATGCCTCCATAAGAACTGGCCTGTAGGCAAGTCTGTGTAAATTTTCCTTGACTAGTAATTTATGTGAAAGGGTCTAGTTCTCTATATGTGGTGCCCCTGGGTTGCGTAAGAAAGCAGGCTAAACAAAACTTAGGGAGCAAGTCAGTAAGCAGCATTCTTCTATGGTTTCTAAAGGTTTAGTTCCTGCCTTGCTTGAGTACCAACCCTGATTTTTCTTAGTGATTTATTGTTTCTTAGAATTATAAGATGAAATAACCATTTCCTCCCAAAGTTTCTTTGGTTGTGTGTGGTTATCACAGCAAGAGAAACCCTAACTAAGACAGAATCTAAGATGATTCTGGGAATATGGATGGGGAGGTGGCTAGCTAGAAGAAAGACAGAGTTAATCAAGGCAAACAGAATATCATACAAGACAACATGTTACGGGAATAGTAACTGGTCTCCAAAACAGCCCTCCTGTGATCTCTGTCCACTCATATCCATACCTTTATGTATTTCCGTCTCCAGAATGGCTAATTTGAGCCACCTACAAAATATTGCCGAATTGATCGTGTATGGTTTCCCAGGATGGCTCAGGTCAGTGTTCTAGTTTGATTTCTGACTCTATAATAAAAATATCATGACAGAAAGCAAGTGAGAGGAAGAAGGGGTTTATTTGACTTACAATTTCAGGTTACAGTCCATCATTGAGGAGAAAGCAAAGGAGTAACTCAAGGAGTAAATCACATCATATCCACTGGCAAGAGGCAAGAGAAACAAAAGGATTCGCTTTGCTTATTCTGGTGCTAGTGTTCTTCATTCTTATACATTTAAGGGCCCAGCCTAGGGAATGGTACTACCCACAATCAAACCAAGATGTTCCCACATACCAGCCTGATTAGTCAACATGGTATGCTCAAGTAGCTCACTAATTCTTCCCAACAGCAATCAGGCTGTAGAAGAGAGTCACCTTAAAGCATAGTTCTCAGACCAACCATGGAGTCAGGTAATTATAACCCGGATCCATCAAAGTCCCAGACTAGCTAGCTACACCTGGATGACTGAGACAACAAATGTTTAATTGGGAAACCCAACTTTTAAGTTTATTTGTTTTACGGTGATAGATAATTTAAGTGGCACCCACACATAAATCATGCCGTTAGATAAGAGGATGAGCTGAGAGGAATGGAATCTAAAGGGAAATGTGAAGATCAGATCAGAATCGTGTAGCAGTCACGATAGGTCACACAATAAAAGGGGTTAGAGAAGCCTTTGACAATTTAGTGATGCAATTTGTATTTTCATGTCAGAAAGTATGTGTGTAGATCCAAAAGCGTGATGAAGGGAACCAGCAGATGTGTCATAGGCTCCAGTTGTAGGGAGTTATTTCCCAGGGCATTGGCTATGCCCACCTGTATTCAAAGCTGACTTCAAAGAACACGCCCCTTCTCTTTTCAGGACTCACATGAGGGAGGACTTTCTGCCACTGCTTGAGCACCTTCTTGGATGAGGAGCTTCCCTCCAGGTGAGCCAACTACCAACCTGTTATTCTGAAGGTCTAGAGATCTCCTATCATGCTAACAAGCTCTGGGACTACAAGGTTTAGGGTCTAGGTGTACTAGAAAGCAGATAGGAGTCTATCCCTGTCCCTAGTCTTCTTATTCTCTTGAGACACGTGAGTAGCATTCTTATCTCTACCCCATCAGTGGTCAATCATTCAGCTCTTCAAGCCCAGGGATCTTTATTAATTACACTTGGGAACCAGGAAGTAGAGAGATTGAAATAACCATTTCCAGATTATGACACTTGAGCCTCAGAATCCCCAGCAGAAAACCTGAACTTGCTTCAGCATCTCCACTTGAGCTTCTCTTTGCAACCTTTAAAAAAGGATTTAGAGAGGCCTAAGAATGTAGCTTAGCTAGTGGAGTGTTTGCCAAGCGTGTACAAAGCCTTGTGTATAATCTCCGGTACCACACCCAGTGGTGTAGGGGTGAAGGCTTGTATCCTGGTGACGGCACGAAGATCATCTTCATCTTTGTAGTATGTTTGAGGCCAACCTAGGCAACAAGAGACCTTCTCCAAACAGACCACAACAACACAAGCCCCTGATAGGTTGTCCAATTCCAAATGGCTATCCCCAAATTCAAATACATATGAACAACACTAAATCATGGTCATAGTATTTACACACGGACACAGACATATACAGACAGACAGACAGATACACACACACACACATACACACACATATACACACACATATACACACACATATACACATACATATATATTTACAGAGGGGGGGTTAGGGTTGATTTTTTATCTCTTTGCAGTTTTATAAATACCCCCCAAGGTCCACACTGTATTGGATTCCATGCCATCTACTTGAAGGCACTCAAGTGGATGTGGCTTAAAAGGCTGAGGTCTCAGGATGTCTAGAATGAAGTCATTATTAATCAGAACTTGGCACACACCAAGCCCTGGTAGAGGAAGCTTGAGAAGCAATCCTGTTTGTATAAATCCCTCGCCTTTCCAGCCCAAGGTTACAACACTTGGCAACCATTGCGGCCTGTTCAGTGACTTGGATGTCTACATAGTTGCTTAATCAGTAGGCTCAATCATTTGGGGGGGTTTAATAACTTTTAATTATTATGTGTATTATATGATCCCTGTAAGTCCTGCCAAGACAGTTCTGAGACAGGAAATACAGAATAATGGATGTAAGATTGTGAACCAGAAAGTCACTTTGCATCTTGCAGCGTATATGACACTGAGATTTAAAGTCCTATTTATATCGATATCATTCTGATCTTTGCCTGCTTTTTTATCTTTGGAAATTTATTTTAAAATGTGTATCAGGCTCCTTGAGGAAATGGTCCAGAAATGGTCACCGTGACCCATTTTCAAGTCATGGTTCCGTGGGAACATCTTAACTCAAATTTGGCAAGGAGTCCAGGCACCTGAAATTTTTCAGATTTGGTGTGTTCAGTACTTCACCTTCTCAACATCACAGGGACATTGGAGTAGGGCAGTTTCAACCCAGTGGGGGGGCATCTGTAACACTTTGCTCTTTTCCCCAGTGTCTCTGGTGAATCAGGCAATACTTCATCAGATCTGAACCACAGCCTTTGGCGTGCCCTGCTCACTCCTGACCCACACCACAGCCTGAAGAATTTCCCTGCAGGAGTCTCCTTTCTACCTTTCAGAAAAGCATTTCGGTGATGAACTATTCACACTACTAAAGCCATCTCAATGCCTGCTTCCCAAATATTCCAACTGACATTGTGGCTTACTTAGACACTTGGAGTTACAGTCCCCCACCCCCTCTTTCAAGTTACTCCACTACTGTATACATTATCTGAATCTGAATCTGCAGAAGTTAAATGTGGTCAAAATATCTAAAGTGAACTGGCTCATATTAGAAATTGCCCCCCACCACCACCTCTTGATCTCTCTGTGTTTCTTCCTATGACCCACTGGCAGGAGTTTTTCTTTCTTTTTCTTTTTTGCTACTGGTATACTGAAATCAGATATATTTTTATGGGTTTTCACTAACTTTGATACTGATACTATACAGAGGAGAAAAACTAGAAACACACAGTTATAAATGTATCTGTGAACATCTTGAGGGTAGAAACTTTGGCTATTCTTTTATTTAAAAAAAAATGTAAACACATGATCTTTGAAGATAGCATCTAACCTGGAATGTCAAGAGACACTGCCTGGGGAGAAAAAGCCTGCTTGAGTCTGAAGGAACGACTACAGCAAGACATCAAGCCGAAGAAGTAAGTTGTCAGGTAGAATGAGTGGAACACACCTGCAACCCCAGGACTCAGACATCTAAAGCAGGAGAATCATCAGTTCAAGCTATGCTGGCTTAGTCAGACACTCTCTGAGCAAACTATTGAGAGAAGACAGGGGAAGAGGCCACAGACACCAAATAACATGGCAAAATCAGATAAAGTCAAATTCATTCATACACGTTACCTGGCAACCTGGAGAATAGAGAGTTGTATTCTAGTAGAGCAGGCAGGGACAGGGAGGAGGTTATGCTGGGTAATTTGGTTCCATTTTACAGGGAGGAAAAAAAAAACACTTAGAAAGGCCCAGCATGCTAGGAAGTCTGGCCTAAAGTCATAAAACAGTAAAATCTTTGAGATACACACCATCTTTGAATCTCTTTTACCTGAAGGTGATAGAGGTTAACCCTAGGGGTCTGAGATGATCCAGGTAAAGTCATCAGGTCTTAATTAGAGGCCATCCTTTGGGAGCAGGGAGGGAGTACAGGCAATACCTCAAAAATCAGTCCTTAGGGCCTTTACTGAGAGACTCTCTGGGCTCCATAGTTTAAGGAATGTGAGCACACTTTCAGAGAAACAGCAGCCAATGTACACATTCACAGACTTCAATTCCCCCGAATCAATTAGGCTTAAGTGATGTTAAGGGTCTGACAGAGCCACAAAAGAAAGAACAATCTTTAACCTCAGAATTGAGGATGATCCTGGTACCCTAATCTAAGCCATTGTGTCTGGCCTTATTTGCAGGCCCAGGTCTGGTTCTCATTGACTTTGTGGATTTAAATAAAATCCTTCACATAACTTGAATTAGGGTTTGTGTCAATGACATTTCTTTTATTATAGAATAAAAGAAGAAAGAGAGAAAAATGGCCAAATCCCTACAATCCAAGCCACTGATCTAGTGGCCACAGGCTGTCCCAATAGTTGAAGAGAATATCTCCCCTCCACCCCCTCCACCCCCACCTCCAGAAAAAAAAAATTGAGGGTGACATCATTGTGGGCAATGCCACTCATGGGCTGAGATCCAGCCCCATTTACAGAGTCAGATGGGTATAAGCTTGCTCTCATGCCCTGCTGGTGTTTGTTGGGGTAAAGTCCTTAATGCAAACCATATAGGACCCAGGCAGCTACTATAGGGGAGTTGGTGACAAACTGTGGAACTGCATTGGAGTCAAAGCAGGGTCTATGTGTCATTTATCTAGAATGAAACCATATGCCACGCTGGGTGAGAACACAGAAGCCCATGTGGCTCTCTAGATGAAGACGTGGGTGTGCAGGGTTTGATTGGACAGGTGATTCTCAGCAAATCAAGGTCAAGTTCACAGCACAGGCAGAATGTGAGTCCAGACTCTCTGGTTTCCAGGCCATTGCTCTTGTTTGGCTCAGCTACTCAGAGGCAAAGAAAAACTTCTGGTTCCAAGTTTTTATTTCCATTTGGGTGAGAAAAATTGGATAGGATTCTAACGAACAGGCTGCCCAGGGGATCAGGGGTGGGAATAGGACTGAGCCCAGTAATGAATGTAGAAAGCACAGCTTTAGATTTCACGTGAAGGTCATCGTTGCACACACACTGAATCTTGTGGACCTTCCCCATGGGGCTCTGGGTAACCTTAGATCTGTCCATTGATCTTGTTCGTACTAATGAGGCAGCTGCTGTCCACAACCACATCTTTTTCTCCAACCTAATGCTAGAGTTATCTAAGGAAATGCTACATGGAGTAGAAAGAAAGACATCACAGTTGAAAAGACCCTCAGGAGATCAGCTTGTTCTGAGGAACAATTCATGGGAAGGTGGGTTCCTGCTACGGAAGGAAAGAGAGCCAATGGTGAAATGGCAAAGTCTGGTGTATCCCAAATATAAAAGGCCCTGAAGCAAGACACATGAGAGGCTTGACTGCCATAATTGTAATGTACATTAAGGGTTTCCAGGAGAAAAGAAAAGATACAGATCTCCCCGGACTGGGTCCGTTCTCATGGAATAGACAATATCATAGCACTAATGCTCCTTAGAACATAATATTTAAATATTGGTCATTTCCAAAATCATATAAAAAAAATGGTCAGAGATGTGACATCTCCTGGGTCATAGAACTCATCGGTGATGGAAGCCTTCAGATGGTAACCACGGAACCAGATCCCTTCCTCTCTCTTGCTGTCAGATCCCTGAAGCTGAGTCTCTACTCCACTTGCCAAAAATAAGTGAGGCTGGTACTAAAGGCAGCTAACTGTCTAATGGGGTCTTAGTCAAAACTCCAAGGAGGCACTCTTCTACATGTCTATAAAAAGTGAAGTCTTGGTGCTGGAGAGGTTCCTCAGTGGTTAGGAACACTGATTGCTCTCCCAGAGGTCCTGAGTTCAATTCCCAGCAACCATATGATGGTTCACAACCATCTGTAATGGGATATAATGCCCTCTTCTGGTGTGTCTGAAGACAGTTACAGCATATATATGTGTGGTGTGTGTGTGTGTGTGTGTATCTATATCAATATCATTATATATATAGATACATATGCATACATATATATACACTTATATATATACATATATATGTATATATATAATATATTATATATATACATATATATATTAAGAATATATATATATATATATTCTTAATAGAGTAGCTCCTTGGTCTAGATGTGGATAAAGAACAAGGATTTTTAAAACTGAAAGAACTGCAGAGCTGCCTCAGCAGTTAAGAAACCTCACCAGTCTATCAGAGGACCAAAGTTCAGATGTCAAGACTCACATCTGAAGGCTCACAAATGTATACCTACATTTATTTGCACACACACTCACACACACATACACGTGAGTTTGGGGGGAAAAAAAACTTTGTAGAAAAACATTAAAGCCAAAGGATGGTCGTTTTCTATAGCTAACCTGGGTTATAATAAAGTGTCAACCCACTCATGACTAACTGCATAGCAAGACCCTGTCTCAAAAACAACCGCCACAACAGTAAACCAAACAAACCCTAAAATCCAAAACAAAAGCAGCAAATGAAGTAGTGAAACCACATGGGAGTTCTTTTTTTTTTTTTTCCCTACTGCTGAGCTAGCTAACTAACTAGTCCCTGTGCTTCTCCAAAAGAGAGGCTACGACGGCAAAAGAGGCAACAACTGAGCTTTGTGGTTTCCTTGTTGAAACTGCAGAGTCATTCCTGTCCAACTGGAGTTGAAGGTCAGACTTCCACTCATACCTCAGATCCAGCAGCTCGATAGTTCAGTCCCACAGCCGCACTGGACAGGCATTAGTAAAGTCAGCCTCTCCTAGAGACTTCCCTTCAAAGCCTAAGAGAACCCATCCCTGCCATTTGGAAGGCATTAGCTCAGCCCTCCCACATTTCCATTGTCTTTAAAATGTCTGTCCTGACATCACAGGAACCCCATCTCTTGGGATTTCAAATTGCTTACCATCCTTGGCCTTAGTTCTCTTTCCTGTCTCACAATAGTAAAACCCTTGCAAGTTAACATTCGGGGACATGGTATTGGACTTCAGCTACACATGTTATGAGACCCTAGGTGTTGGCATCAGTCGTCACTAACATCACCACCACCATTTTTGTGCTCATTGCTGGCTTCAATCATTATCAGCTATGTGAGTGACTTATTATCATTTGGGGTGGCTGTTCTGATTGTTGATATTTTATCAATAAGAAAACATGGCCCAGAAAGATCTTTTGTCTATTAACTTAAACAGATAGGAGTTTGATCACAAGCAATCTCAGTGGATAAAATAGCACTTTGGAGGTAGCATGATACAGCTATGCACTTAAAGTGTGAGTGTGTTCTCCTCTGCTGTCAGAAGCCCCTGAGTTAAGAATTATCATCCCTAGAAGATGAAGAGACAGAATTTCACATGCAAAACCCAAGAGATCTTATACCAGAGAGTGGGAGGCGTGATTCTAGAACTAAGACCTGTTTGTCCCCTAAACCCAAACTATTTTGGCTCTAGTATGGGGCTCTGTCTCTGTCCAGGCCACAGTCTCTTTGTTCACGAATGCAGGTAATAACAACACTGCTCTCAAAACTCACAGCAGTGAAGATCAAAGAAGACTGTGGTCTTTGAAAGATCTCATAAGCCAGGTGATGATAACAACGGTTGCCTGTTTCATCTTGGTCTATGCAAACCTGTGTGGAGGAAGGAGTCGTCTTGGAGGAGTGCCATCTGCTGTCTGGGTTCATGCGCTGGCTGGACAGCAGATTCACTCACCTAATTTTTTAGGGTCTTGTAAAAGGTATGAGGTAATTTGTCTTTGTTAGTGAAAGATTTAGTGATGAATTCACCCTGTGGTATAATCAGCCCCAGGCCTGTCTGTCCCAGAGGGGATCCCCATCCTATCTTACCAAAACACAGGCAACCTGAGGCTGAAGGCTATGTCATTCTGCAGAGTCCAGGCTAATCTAGCAGAAATGCTTTGAGTCAACAAGTTCTTACTCCTACCCACCTCTGAGAGCCTGCACTTTTCCTCAAAGCTAAACAAAAGAGGACCTTGTGCCAGCGTTAAGGCTGAGCGAATGACATAAACTCCCCGTCTAAGAACTTTTAAGAATTGCTGAATTCTTGATCTGTGTTCTGCTGTTGCTTTCTCAGTTTCGGGGTGGTGTGGGGAAGGGAAGCATAAAACAAAGAGGTGTACTTAGGAAGCAGGAGGCACTTGTACCCATCCGTGCCTAGAGGGGATATGCCTCTACCTGATTTTCAAAGGAGAGTGAGCATAAGGCTAGGGACTTGCCAGCTTCAAAGAAAGAGAGAAAGAAAGAAAGAAAGAAAGAAAGAAAGA
>NW_021604632.1:2172939-2232741 GCF_004785775.1 Grammomys surdaster
GGAGGGAGGGAGGGAGGGAGGGAGGGAAGGAGGGAGGGAAGAAAACAGAAGGGTTTGCTTGAGGGAGTCTGTACCTTCCTTTTCAAACCCTGTTTTGTTACTGACCAAGGAGCAACCAACACTGTGAGTAAGCTTTTGCTGTCCCATCCTGAATGCTCAGATCATTTGGCTATCAAATGACCTTGGGCCAGCCAAATGACCTCCATCCTTGGCTTTGCCAAAATGTTGATTTTTTTTTCCTCTTTTGTCTCATCACAAGTAAAACATGCTTTGCCTAATCGTTGGAGATAAACAGGAAAGAAAATTCCATGGCAACCAAACTGGCAGTGACAGCAGGAGAGAGCTTCGAAAGTGTCTACCTTCACGTATTCAAGTCCATGCAATAGTCAAGTATGAGATCCACCTCGACGCTCCTTGCGGCCGCTCATTTCAACATTCACAGTGGAGCCAAGTGCGGTCTTTGCAGATGGTCAGTTTGCAAGCAGAATCTTCCTCTTTGCTCCCAAGGAAGCACTCTTAGGGTATGCTGGTTCAGAGATGATAGGACTCAGGACCCAGTAAGTACCATAATCATGCTGGTGACCAAATTCATAGGAATGAACAAAGTCTGAATTTACTCCCCGGAAGATCCAGGAAAGGATGCGCCAGATGTACAAAGTCAAAGCCCACTGTCTAAATCGCTTACTGTAAATATTTTCATACTGGACTCGCATCAACCGTGTAAGGCCTTTCATGATTTTATGTATAAGGATGGTGGTTCTCACCTCTGAGACAGCCAAGTGCAGCGGCAGGCACAGGGTGGTATAGCTTTAAGAGCGTTCTTCCCTGACATGCCTTCTTCCATGATTCCTTCCCTGGTTCTCTGAGAAGAAGAACATCTCTCCACATCTTGAGAACGTCTACGAGAAGACAGCTCTGTTCTCTCACTTCCTCTCCCTCAGATACTGTGGCCCTCTCAACCCTTTACCCCTCAGAACTTCACATCTTGAAGTCATTTTGAATTGACTATAGTTGTGGGGGGGGCTGTGCTTGTTTGCTTGTTTTTTTAATCCCCAGAAGAAACCAAAAGGTAGTAATTTAAATGAGATGGCCACAAGATGTTACATCATTTATCACTGGAAGTTGGAATTGATTTCATCATTCTTCAGACCTGGGCTAGGATCAGACACTGGAAACTATTTCTACAACCAAGGTCCCCAAATGTCTTCAAGCACCCCCACTTTGGCCTCTTGAACTGCTGGATTGAGGCCACAGGATAAAGAAGTTCTGTCTACCCCATTTTAAGGCTGAGAACGTGGATAGAAAGTAATTGACGTACCTAAGGATTCCTGCACCAGCTACCAGAAACCAGAGGCCACCTGGACCACACACACACACACACACACACACACACACACACACACGGGTTAGCCACTTCATAGATGATACCAGACCGCTCAAGAGGAGAGACACCTGGCTGAGCCCATTCCAGGCTAGGAATCTTGCGCTAACAATATGATGGCTCCCAGCAGCAACCTGGCCACTTGTTAGGTAGCAACAGTTTTCTTGGGTGTGCTTTGAAGTTTACAAATGTATGGTGGTTCTCAGGTACTATTGTGATTGAGAAGGCAAATAGTTCCCACGAGAAAACCCTTTCACACACACCCCGCCTCCCGTGCTCCTACTAATTCCCACTGACTACTGTTAGGGTTTGCAGGCAGCCATTGGAGTGGACAAGGCTCCTCCAGTGTCCTCACCAGACCAAAGCAATGCACACGTTAATGACAGTAGCTAAGCTTTGGTTAATTGCATGCTGCTCTGAAACCACTTACTTAATTAAGCTGCTCCCAGTTCGGGTCTCTGTGTCGCACTCGGCCCGTTAGACAAATGCCGCCAGACCGTGCTTTGGTGGGAATTCGCAGAGCTGTCTTTTTAGTTCCAGGAGCTGCATAGTTCGTGAATTACTCTTGTTTTGTTTTGTTCAAATAAACTCCGCTAAATTTAATTGGCCTGAGGAATTTTTCCCTTCTTAACACTATTCAGGTCTCAAATTGGACACCGTTCCTCTGGGAATTGTCTCTGGCTCCCTCACCTCCCTACTCCTCACCCCCCACCCCTCACCTCTCACCCCCCTACTTCTCACCCTCCTGCATCACCCCTGTGAAAGTGCTTTCTCATGGCCCCCTCCATGTTTTGTTCCTTCTTCCTGGGTTTTTAACATTATCATCACATTTATTGATGTATTTTTCTCTGTCTTTCTGTCTTAGCGTGTGAGTGTGTCTGTCTGACTTTATGTGCAATGAACTGCAGCGAGGACGTGAAGGTCAGAGGACAACTTGCGGGTGTCTGTATCTCCTCCGGCCTGTGAGTCCTGGGGATCCAGATCAGGTAGGTAAGCTTGACAACAAGTTCTTTAACCTTCTGAGACATCTCCCTGCTCCCCGTTCCTCTGTAACCTGCCACGTGTCTCCCACTCCGAGGCAGTGCTGTCAGTTCTACTCACCAGATTGAATGTGTGGTAAGGCAAGGCTGGTGTCCATCTTGACTATTACTGTTCCCAGCATACAACTCAACACATGTCAGTTGTGGAAGATTCCCTGTTAGGTATGTAGGTCATCAGCCCGCCAAGGCTCCATCAACCCTCTTATTAGGATACCAGTTTGGTGATGGGTTCCTGCTATGGATGTGAGGCAGTGGTCATCGACCTTCCTAATGCTGCGGCTCTTGAATACAGTTCCCCAGGCTGTGATGACCTCCCCACTATAAAATGATTCCATTGTTAATGTATAACTGTGGTTTTGCTACTATTACAAATCGTAATGAAGATATCTGATATTCAGGGTATCCAATATGCAACCTCCATGGGGGTCATGACCTCACAGGTTGAGAGCCACTCATATAAGAGATCTCCTCTGCCTCTGTGTCCACCTTCTGTTCACAGGTAGTAGCTGATCAAACCTTATATATATATCCCCTGTATATTGGAGGAGAGGTCCAAGATGCCCACCCCCACCCCCAGCAATCACCCCTCCCCAGCCTACACTGTAGGGAACAGCCGCAGTCTTATGTTCTGTCCGCTCAGGCGGCCCCAGAGTCTCAGCCTGCTGCTTTTCTGACACATTTCCAGTTGCCAAAACAAATTTCCAAAAGACTGCAACCGAAGCTTAGCACTAACAGTGGTCTGACCACAGCAGAACAGAAACAACTGATTGCATCTGCAGCTTAGAACCCGACTCCTTGATTAAGGCCATGTGGAACTCACACTGGCTTACTAGGTAGCCTCGCTTTGCTGATTTACACTGACCTCGTCACCAGCAACAGCCTGCATGAAGAAGAGACTTCCATCCACTGCCATCTCACCTCAACCTGAGGATGTGCTAACACTGTAAGCAACAACCTTGGCCAATTTATTTCATCATGTTTTAAAATATAAATAATTGAGCCGTTTACATATTGTTATCAAGAAAAAAAAAACCTGTGCTATGCAAGGCTCCTGAGAATTGCATTGAGCCAGAATTCCACATTTCATTCGACTTTACTAGAACTTGCCTTTAGCATAAAAATTTTTGTTCAGCACTTGGGAAAGGTTTTTTTTTGACTCAAGGGCATTTTGTTTAGAAAAGAAAAACAAATTACAAGTGACACTAAATTCCTTTCAGATAACTGAACATTCTCTCATGTTGTAAGGGAAGCCAGAGTTGTAGAACAAATATGGGCTTGGGTAGCAGGCAAATGGGAGATTAAACTTTTTGATGTTTTATGATGTTGGGGCTCCAACCCAGGGCCTCACACCTGCTATGCAAACACACCAAGCCCCCAGCTCTAGGACGGAATCTTTTTTTTTCTATTCTGTATACAGTTTTATTTAAAACCAACCAACCAAACAACAAACAATAGTGCCTAAATGGTAACATCAAAACTCAACTTATCAAAGGTAAGGAAATGAAGATACATTGCTTACTGTGTCAATTTATATGTCTACGTTGACGGAGATTGATACAAGCTCATTTGATACAGTATCAGGGACCATGGGAGTGGTCCTAGTGTGTTGTTTCTTGGTTCCTATGAAGACAACTTCTGTTCAACTTTTACTCCCAGTGCTCACTGCGTCTAATAAACCTTGAAGCCCTGAAGCAGGACTTGAGGATTGAAGAGGTGTGTCGCTTGGTGAGGGTATATACTCTTCCTGCAGAAGACCCAAGTTTGGTTCCCAACAGCCATGGCAAGAAGTTTGTAAATGTCTGTAACTCCAGTTCTAGGTATCTAATGTTCTCTTCTGCCCTCCACAAGCATATCCAAGCATAGATCTAGGCACACAATTAAAAATAAAACAAACTTTACATAGAAGTAGTATTACAAGTATTTAATGCAAAAGCTTTCTCTGTGTAACCGCTGCAATGCAAAAGCAAAAGCAGGGTGTCTCTGTTTCTCTCCCTTGTCTCTGTGTCTGTCTCTCTGCTGCCCCCACCCCACCTCTCTGCAACTTTGTAGCATGCATATGTGGAACAGTAAGGCTGGTATTAAAAGCCACAAACACAAGGATGTTCCTACAAGAAAGAACCGTTAAACCAGCTCTTCCACACCCAACAGTGGAGCCCTGATGCCCTCTGCTGTTCTCTACGCATAAGTGTGTGGCATCATGAGTTATTTACCGGGAGTTGATGTGTCTCTGGGCAGATGCTGCCATCTCCTGGGTACAGTGACGCTTAGCAACATCCAGGGTGTTTGATGTTGCAGGCTAGAAACCTCCAGGGCTGGCTCTGTGACCCATATCTCCAAGTCAGTCTAGAAGATGAGCTTCTAATGGCCACAAAGTTTCCTTCCAGCCTAGTGAGCAGCTCTTTCCTCACAAAATGAATCACAAGTCCCTCTCCCTATTATGGAAACAGCAACAGGGGTGAGGAGAGACTCCACTTGAGAGCTGTCTGACGTGATGCAGCTCAAAGGAGCACCTTTGATGTATTCACGCTAGGGCAGGCTTTTCAATGATGCCGCTGCCTTAAGTCACCCCTGCTGTGCTAAGTGAGCCTAGTAAATGCGCTACTTCACTCAGGTGGGTTTGGGTGTGACCTTTAGTCTACTGACAATGTTCTATCCTGAATAAGGAGATGTCTGTCTGTATCTCCCTGGGAAAGTCACATAACATTGCCACCCATATACCAGACTAACCTTTCTGCTCATAGTTCTCTGATCTTTAAAACACCTTTCTGAGGCATATGAGGTTCTGAAGGATCAGTGTCATGGATGATGTTGTCATTGTAGAAAGGGTAAGAGGGCATTTTTTTACCCAAAACTAATTGTTTACATTGTATCTACACATTAAAACAAATCACACACACACACACACACACACTTATGTAACATCAATTGAAGAAGAAGAGGCCATGAATATGGGAGGGAGTAGAGGAGACAGATATGGTAGGGAATGGGAGGGGGTGGAGGAAAGGGAAAATAATATTATACTTTAATTAAAATTTTAAATGGGGGAAAGCAAAAGCAAATGGACATGTATTTTAGAGTAAAATATGATGTTAGTTAGTGTTTCTATTGGTAGAATAAACCGCCATGAGCAAAAGCAACTTGTGGAGGAAAGAGTTTATTTCATCTTAAATCTCCCAGGGCACACTCTGTTACCCCGAGAGATCAGGGCAAGTACTCAAGGCAGGAACTGAAGGGGTGGGAGCTAATGCAGTCTGTGGGGGAATACTGCTTACTGGCTTGCTTTTTATAGCTTGCTCAGTTTGACTCCTTATACAACTCAAGGCCACCTGTCATTGTGGGCATGGCACCACCCATAGTGAACTGGACTCTCCCTACCCGACATTAATCATGAAATTGTTCCACAGGCTCGACCACAGGCCAATCTGGTAGGGGCATTTGCTGAACTGAAAGGGTTTGGATTATTTTTTTTTCCCTGTGAATAACTAACTCGGGACATAGATAGATACATTTGTCAAGATTTAAACATCATATAGTGTATACAGGTATCCAAACGCCATGTGACACGACATGCTATCATTGGTATAAGTTTTATGTGTCAATTAAAAAAATTGTAAGAGGCCAGATATGAAGGGATACACCTAATCTTAGCACTCCAGAGGCTGAAATAGGGGAAACTCTATAAATCCAAGGCTAGCTTGCATCAAATAACACATGCCAGGCCAGCTGGGGCTATGTAGGGCCTGAAAGTCATCCAAAGCCCGACAATCTCATCCTGAGACCAGCAGAAGACTGTTTCCACCCTGCTCTGGGCCTGCATGTCCTGGTACACCATAACCTTACAACTGACCACCGCGTCTACCACCCTTGAGGTAGTCACATAGCCTGGTGGCCAGATTACAGGTTAGACTTCCTCTCTCTTTAATAAGGACATGTCCAGCAAGCACCCAGAATTCCTCTTCATGCAAAGGAAACATTCTCAGCACCCAGCCCCAGCCAATAATGTGCACTCATCCCAAAAATCCACTCTTTAAAAACTCTCTCCCCAAAAATGCTACACTCCATCCTCCCCAGTGCTTCCCACCACCACCCCCGGCCGCCGATTCATGGCAGCCAAGATCCTGCCTAACCCAACCAGCCACCCACCCAGACAGCTAAGCTTCAGTCCTCCCAGTCTAGCTCAATGATACCTGGATATCCCAAGGGGAAATGGCAGGGCTGTATAGAAAGACCTTGTCTCAAATAAAACAAACAAATAAAAAACTGTAAGATGCCCAGGGTACCTTATCCAAAGTAAGCACAAATAAGAACCAGTTTCTGCCTTGGGAGATTTGGAGGTGGGTTGGCAGGGATCCAGGTGAGTGGTGAGAGGTGGGGGGAGGGAGGGAGAGGTGAGAGGCAGCACTACAAAGGCATGCTTGCTGGCATAAGACTAGTGGGAGGCCTGGGTGTCTGGAACAAGGACTTGGGGCTTAACCTTGTGGTTCATAGGAAATCGCCACTCTAATAAAGTGGTATAAGTTAATTATTTCTGGCCACATTGTGGTTGATGAGTGGCAGTTTGATGAGACCAGAGTCTAGAGACTAGAGAAGCCAGACAAGTGACAAGGACAGTCAGGGAAGATGGTGGCAGTAAGAGGAAGATAGCAAGAAGGTGGGTGTGAGAAGCTCACTCAGCGGGTAGGAGGGGATGATCACATAAGTAAAATGTGAATTTTAATTAACATGTAAATTCCTGCCTTTGCAATATGAAGCAAGAGAACTGTGACAGAAAGACAGGTGGGAGAACTTGTGGTCTCTTGAAAGGTGTAGGAATCCACTCTAACTCAGCTCTTCACCAGCAAAATAACCAGACAAGCAGGAAGGCCCACGGAAAGCCAGTCATTTGTGGGACATTCTGGAAAAGAGCCTTTGGTGCTTTAAAAGTCATTCATGTGACAAAGGTAAAGAGCCACCAACCCATCTTGAAAATTGAAATGGATGCTGTAGGGTTTGCTAGACACTGCCAGCCGTGTTCCATCTCCTGGCTAGTTTTACAGCACAGATAGTGCTAGCCCGTTCCGAAAACTATTTCTCAATTTCACTCTGATCCAAAGCAATCATCCAAAGCCCTAGAGGTTTATAAACAATTGAAATCCGTTAAAGGTCACCCTCTATAGCCGACTCCCATTGGATAGTACAAGATGCAAAACGCATAGCTTTTAGACCTAGGTGGACCTAACTGGGTTTCTCTCTTCTGTTACTGGTGTTAGATAAAAGATAAAATCTCTCGGGGATTCAGTTTTCTCAGTTATAAAAAAGAAAAGTGGGGAATGAGGAGTTGTTGGTACTGTGACAGGCGGTATCAAGATGAACAAAAAAAAAAAAGCTGATTGCCAGAGGAAGACTGGATCGCTCCTCCCCCAGTTAGGAGCTACATATAAGAAAGCAGAGCATGCTCAGAACAGCCTACTACCCCTGCATGCTGATACTCTGCTGCAGTCTGTTTACGCTCTCAGAGTGAGATTATCCGTGTCCCATAAAATGCCCGAGCAGAGGTACACCAGCAGTATACAGTATCTTCATCAAATATTAGAATTCTATCAGTGTGTCTTAGTTCGGGTTCTATTGCTGTGAAGAGACACCATGACCACAGCAATTCTTTTTTATATATTAATTCTTTTTTTTTAAGTTTATTTTAAAAGACTTTATTTAATTTATGTATGTGAGTACACTGTCACTGTTTCAGACACACCAGAAGAGGGCATCGGATCCCATTACAGATGGTTGTGAGCCACCATGTGGTTGCTGGGAATTGAACTCAGAACCTTTGGAAGAGCAGTCAATGCTTTTAACCACTGAGCCATCTCTCTAGGCCGACCACAACAATTCTTATAAAGAAAAATATTTAACTGGGAATGGTTTATAGTTCAGAGATTTAGTTCATTATTGTCATGGAGGAAAACATGGTGGCATGCAGGCAGACATGGTGCTAGAGGAGCTGAGAGTTCTACATCTTTATCCACAGGTAGAAGGAGACTGTGTGCCACATTGGGCATAGCTTGAGCATAGGTGACCTCAACCCCCAACCCCCATGTGACACAGTTCCAAGCCCATACCTACTCCAACAAGGCCATACCTCCTAATAGTGCCGCTCCCTATGGGTCAAGCATTCAAGCACAGGAACCTATGGGGGCCATACATACTCAAACCAACACACAGTATATACAAAGATGATTAAATGTGGTTATAAAGGGAAGCTGGGGAGATGGATCGGGCAGTAGAGTTCTTGCTGCACAAGCATGAAGACCCAAGCTTAATACTCATAACCCATGTAAAAAGCTAGGTAGGATGCTATATGCTGGTGATCTTAATGCTAGGAAGGCAAAGGCAAGAGGACCCCTGGTGCTTGCAGATCAGCTAGCCAGCTTAGTGGGTGAGCCCCAGGTCCCAGGAAGAGATCTTGTTTCAAAAACCGACATCTGAGAAACAGCATTGAGGTTGACCTCTGACCTCTTGACTTCTCCAGATCATGCACCTGCCTACATATGTGGACATAAAGGAACACACATATATTCAAATAAATGAACATTTGATGTCATTTAAGCACTGTATCTCCTTCGAAGGAATGTCTAAGCTTTCATCATACATAGCGAATCTTTAAGACTTGTATGGGTTATTCATGTTTATTCCATGATCGGATCCGTTCTGATCTGTGTACACAGTTCCCACAGACTCAATCTCATTTCTACATGACAGTTGACCACCCAGGGTTATGGCGTCTATTTGGCCTTCCTAAATTCAGGAAGTACTGACTTTCAGGTCAGCCCTTGTCAGCCACATACTGATCCCAAACTCATTTTACTTTAGAGATTACTTTCGAGAAACTAATTTTTAAAATAATTCATTAAAAGGAATGTTAGTGCCAAATATGGCTACCTAAACTGAATTGTCTTCAGAGATAAGGTACAAAAAATAAATAGAAGGAAAATAAGTCAAATAAAATAACATTCTAAAAAAAAATAGCTGCTTGCCCAAGACTTTATTTAAAGAGGGATAGTCAAAGATTAAAGTTGTGTTTTAGGCACCTTATACCAAAATACAGATTTTATTTCTTAACATTTTGAAAGGAGATTAATGCCCTACCTAGGTGGTTTAGGTGTCACTTGGTCCACATAGACCATTGTGACATTTGTCCCACACTGATCTAAATTATACATACAAAGACTATATTGCTGGGGTGTGGTGAAACAGCCAATCCTTTAATACCAGCATCCATCATGCAGAAGCCACTGGATCGCTGCGAATTCAAGGCCAGAGTGGTATACACAGCAAGTTCTAGGCCTACTAGGGATCTATAGAGAGCATCTTATCCTGAGAAAGAATCCTATTTGACAGATCTATATGTTTACAACTGGGATTTGGTTGAACATAGATATGCCTATGATTCACACCAGAGCACATACTTTTTTAATTCCCTTACGGGGAGAAAGGTTGCATTGTAGATGTATCAGTTGGGGTTGGATAGCCCTCACTGGTCCTCTAGTCTCTGCATTTCGATCAAAATGCATCCATAAAACCTTCACGATGTGACTGTATAAACAAGACTTGCACACTGACAATACCAGCTGACATACCAATGTGCACGGGGAAAATGCCACATGGTCCCACCCATAGATGAAGAACTATAGGTGGTCAGTGTTTGCTGAGAGAAAGGGGAAGTTTCCTCCAGGGATGAGATTCCACATAAGATGTCCAATACAGTGGTCAGCCCTGGACACATGTACAGATTAGCAGTGCCAAATGGAGTAAGTTGAACATGCATACATACATACATACATACATACATATATACATACACACACATACATCAACACATATATAGAGAGAGAGACACATGCATGTGTGTATACATGTAACAGTAATCATTACAAAATTTTAGGGGGTAGAAAGGAATGGGAGAGTATAGAATCTATATTCTAAATATTGTATATTATACACGCAGTGCTCATTAAATAATTTTTAAAAGAGGCAAAGGAGACTGACAGTTTACATACTGAAACTATTATTTTAGTCTCTGGTTTACAGTTGTGGCGATGATGATAGATGTAAATCATTTTTCTTGGATCGCACTTTGTTTTTCGAGACACATGTTTGTGGAATGTGTTTCAGAACAGTTCTTTACTGGCCCGTGGCCTAAGATCTCATCTGACAAGTCACCAGCTCTTCGTCTCACAGGAAACCTGTCTCTATGTATAGTTCAGCATGGACTCAGACATTCAATCTCCTGCCTCAGCTTTCCAAGAGATGGCATTACATGCACGTGCCACCACACCTACCCTCTTGAATTGCACTTTTCAAGAGTCCCTGGCTTGCATCAGGAATGTCTGGCTCTTGCAGCAGTCTTTTGAAAACCTGTACAAGGATACGAATGAACAGGAAAAGCCAGAAGCTCTTTTCTGCCACAGTGGACATTAGAGCCACCCGGTGGGCCTGTGAAACTCAGATCGATCACCGTGTCTACCTGGAGTGTACCTCTCAGTAGGTCTGGGATAGGAGCCAGCTTCCTGACTTCCTAGCCAGTCCCCAGGTGCTGCTAATGCAGGGAGTTCAGATATCACTTTTCCTGGAGCTTGACCATGATCAATACTGTTCCTTATTTCTGGGTAAGTGCTCTGCAAGGCCAAGGGCACATCATCTACTGGACATTGTTAAAGTGAATCCAGCCATAGCTGGGATAGCATAAAGGGACAGGATCAGACCTTTTGAAGATGATTCTGGGCATCCCTTTCCTCATAGAGCTGGTGCTGACCTCAGCCTGCAACCTGACTTGAAAATTAGTGGTTTGTAGACCATATCCACGAATACTAATATGCTTTGGATGGCTGGGATCTTCCTCAGACTTTCTGTAGATGGATAATGCTACGGTTTCTTTGGTTTTAGGGGATCTTTGTAGAGTAAATATGAGTTCCACCCCTTCCTGGGCAAGGGAACTGTTCGCAGATGTTTATGGGATATCTCTAAAGACATTTCTTTGCTATTAAGTCCCAAAGAGATTACAGGGAGGGGTGGGAGGTCTGGAGAATGGAAGCAGCAAGAGGAGAAGAGAAGATGGACGGTCTGTTAAGACTTACGCTGGTACGAGGATCGCAGTCCTGGCTTTAACCCTTCTGCTTTCTTAGGAGGCTTTGGAGTGGCTAATTCGAAGACGACACCAGAAAAGCAGGGAGTTTATTCCCCTGACTCTGATGTCAATCATTAGGTGTTACTATGGGCACCAGCTTCGGGTAGGCTGGGTTTGGGATGAGTGCAATGAAGAACAGGTGGGCTTCCCATCACAGCCACAGGAGGAGGGGGAACGAGGCCAAAGTTAACGAGTCAGCTGAGCTTCAGACAACCTTGGTCAGGCCTAAAACTGGGCATCTAACAATGGTGAGCACTCATTGCACCTCTTCACTCTTTATACATACAAAGGGGAGGGAAAAGGGGCGCTAGAAAGAAGTGACTTTCTCACAGTTGTAAGGACAAATGGCAATTGGAAATACTATGCCTAATTCTCCTGTGCCTTGCCTTTTAAAGTCATCTACAGAGCCTGCTACGCAGCCTGTGCTTTCCCTTCGATAGAGCTCTGCCTCCTCAGTGCTTTGATTATAGCTGTGGGCTTCCACCCCTGGCTGAACGTCCTCCTTGTCTCTGCATACAAATCTTTTCCAAAGTAAAGAGCCATTGGCCATCTTTATGAGCCAGGAAGGCGCTTTTAAGGACCCTATGGCCTGGTCCCTGTAGTGGGGTAGAAGGAACTTCCTCAGGTGCCTGCCTCCTAAACTGCCAGTTGCAATTATTTCCTGTGTGAAGCAAATGAATACAGTCAGTTGCCTTGACTCAGAATGGACCCTGTGATAAAGTGAACAGTGCTTGCACTGGCTTGAAGACTACTTGCTACTCACAGATTGGATCTGCCTGGTCATCCGAGGGCAACATCTCTGTGTTTGTGATCTCTTTAGCAGACGGCCTGGGCTGTGGCCCCGCACGCTGACTTAAAGACTATGTAATGAGGAAACTGTCTTCTTGGCCACATTTTGTGTGGAAGTCTCCTGGGTTGGGAGAAGTTTTGGTTTCACTCTTTCCTCTGCAAGGTCACACAGAGCTGAGTCATGAGGGAAGTGCCCAGTTACTGACGAGGTACTTCCCCACTGACACCCTCAGAGTACTAAGCACACTTCCTCCAGCTGAGACGCTAAGCTCTATGGTGGCGAAACGTGCGGGAGCAACATTTTCTAGAACTTTCTTGGGAACTAGCAAAGTGCCAGAGTATGGTGGGTGGTCAAAGCAGACTTGGACTGTTAGGCAGAGTTTGGATAGTTAAATGATCCTGTTATGGTCGGAGAGTCCTTCAAGTTCTTATGACCTGAAATTGGTCTCTATTGGGACTGGGGATACGGCTCAGGGGTAGCAGACCCAATCAAAATCGTAGGTTCTGTTCCTGGTACTGCCAAATAAACAAGCTTTATTTAATTGTTATATGAAATTTAATCACCATCACGAAAGAGAAAGAGGATGGACATTTCATAGGACTATGGTGCTCAGGGTCCCAGCCTTTAGAAAATAACTGAGATTCACTGATTGTTAGGATGTGCCTCCCAGGCTTGAATTCTGACACTTTATGAGAACAGGAAGAGACCAGAAGTGACACACCGATACACTTTGTGTCTCCAGTTACCTAAGGTCCCATCACCTTGGGACTTTGGAGGCAAGAAAGCCATCACCAGACATGGCTTCTTAACCTCGTACCTCCAGGACCATGAACTGAAATAAACCTCTGTCTTTATAATGTTGTCTAGCCTCTGGTGTTCTGCTTTTTCTTTGAAAAACAAAATGGACCCTCACATTCACTAAGGAGATGGAGGTGGGGAAAGCAAGGGTGAAATGTGTCAACTTGAAATGACTTGGGTTGGACAGCAGGAATCCTTTTCTCTGGTGGATTCGGTTTAATTCACAGGTCACTTGTTGTATACGGAGACTGGAGGGTTGGCTACATGATTTGAAAGGTCTTCATAATAACGATGGCTACCACCTCCTCCATCCTGACAGTTCTCTTTGAATAAATATATAAAAATAAGCACTTCCCGTGTGTTATCAGTGTAGCTCAGTGATTTTCAACCTTCCTAATGCTGAGATCCTTTAATACAGTTTCTCATGTTGTGGTGGCCCTAACCATTTTGTTGCTACTTCATAACTGTAATTTTGCTGTTATGAGTTATAATGTAAATGTCTGATCTGCAACCCCCAAAGGGGTCCTGACCCCTAGGGTGAGAATTGCTGGTCTAGGTCTTCCACACAACAGCGGTGTTTTGCAGATGAGGAAGTTGAGGCAGAGAGACGTGGCTCATTCTGCTTGTACACAGCAGAGGTGGGGATGCAAGGAAGACAGTCCAGCCCCAGGTTCTTTTCACTAAGGTGACCAGTCTCTGAAGAGGGACACATTATCCCCTGTGGTGGGTTTGGGATGGTTATGAGACTTTTAGGTACTGCAGCCTTGCTGGAGGAAGCATATCACTGATGGTCAGCTTCGAAAGGGCATGGCCTGGGCCATACTTCCAGTTCATTCTTTACTTCCTGCATGTGATCTCTCAGCTTCCTGTTCAAGCCATCTGCTGTCCCTCTGTCCCTGCAGTTATGGGTTCCAGACTTCTGCAATGGTTAGTCCAAATAATCCATTTCTTCTATACAGTGCCTGTCAGAGTTCCCATTGCTGTAAACAGATACCATGACCAAGGCAACTCTTATAAAGGACAGCATTTAATTGAGGCTGGCTTATAGGTGCTGAGGTTCAATCCATTAACATCATGGCAGGAAGCATGGCAACATCCAGGCAGGCATGGTGCTGGAGGAGCTGAGAGTTCTACATCTTCTTTCAAAGGCAAACAGAAGACTGCCTCCCATGTGGCTAGGAGGAGGGTCTCAAATCCCACCTCCACAGTAACACACTTCCTCCAACAAAGCCACACCCACTCCAACAAGGCCGTACCTCCTAATAGTGCCACTCCCTATGAGTCAATCATATTCAAAACACCACAGTACCTTACTCATGGTCTTTTACCACAGGAACAAAACATAACTAATATATCTCTGCCCTGCTTCTAAGGAAACCCACTCTCCTGGCCTCATCCTGTCCAGTGGCTGCTCAGACTGTGTTCTCAACCCTTCCCTGACTGCCTTCCTCTCAATCCTGTCCTATCTTTCACAGTTGCTTTCCTTTCTATCTCACTCATATATTAACAACTCTGTGGTGACTGCCAAAGCCACCAGGAGACCCAGTGCCATGGGCACTGTGGATGGAGCCTTGCTCTGACAGACTGTTGGCCTGGAGGTCTGGATGGCAAGGGAAGGAAGGTCTCTGTGGGACAAGAACCCAGCAGTGAGACTGAGCAGCAGAGAGGAGAGAGGGGCAGGCCTAAGATGTCAAGGATCCTACAGGGGACACTAATACTGGGGAAGGCTAGGATTTCTCTGAACCACAGGAGTGTCTGCCTGGGTCTCTAGTGATGGATGCTTTTCCACACCTGGGTGTGGTCAGGGAGATTCGGTGAGCCCTTCTCACCTGACACTCACCCACTGGACTGCTCAGAAGTATCTATTGAGCATCTGGTACATGTCTGTGGTTTAGCTGATGAGTGACATCCAGCTGATGCTCCATCCAGCGATACCCTGGACACCTCCCCACCTCATGGCTGGGACCTCTTACTTCCAGCATCTTGATATGCACAGACTCAGGAGATTCTTGGAATCATCTTTATTTCCTGAGAGTCCTTGAAGGAGTGGGAGCACTGGTGGATCTTTGTGGCTTAGCAGGGCGTTCCTGTCCTTGGCAACTCGCCTGACGACGCCACATGATGCTGCTCCTCTTGGCCAGCCTAAGGTTAGTGGGAATGGGCTGCAGGGCCAGAACCCAGACACTGTCACCTAGACAGTCTCTTATCTGTACCTGCTGGCTCCTTGTGGGCTCCCTCAGTGTGCCCCAGAGGCTTGGAACCCTCTGATTCCTCTTGTCCCTCATCCTGTCTCATTTCTCTCTGGTCTCTACCTCTGTTCACCAGGTGCCTACCTCCCCTCTGTCATTCTGAGCTTCTAGGCTGCTCTGGGATTGCCCCCCCAACTTCCTCGGCTCTGTCTTCAGCCTGTGAGAAAAGCAGAGAAAAGAGAATGAGCAGTGGTCCAGGGCATCAGGGAGGAAACGTCAAGACAGAGGCCTGAAGAAATGACACCCAGGCTAAGAGGCATGCTACCCTTCTCACCCACAGTTCCCTGGGCTGTTCTGGGCCTCTCTGGCCTCCTGAAGCCTCTGTTCCACCTCCTTCAGCTTGGCTTGCAGCACAGTCCCTGCAGGTGATGGTGGGACATCAAGGTGGGCCCTGGAAGCCATGGGTCCCACCACCCATCACTGCCCAAGCCTCACTCTCCAGCAGCAGCTGATCTTTCCTGCGCCTCATCATGCTGATCTCCTGGGCCAGTCGCTGCTGCAGGACCTGTGAGAACGGAGGCTGGTCTCTCTGTGCCCCTCTCCTGACTGCACCTCCAGCCCACCCTCCTTTGCACTTTTGACAAAAACCCTTCCCTTCTTTAGGCCATTCACTTGCGTTTCGATTTCTGCAGGGGCTACAAATTTGCTGCACCCAATGTTGCCCGTGACTCCTCCCCCTTATGGCTCAGAATCCATTTTTTACAACGTTTTCAACCTCCCCTTTAAATTTGTTGTTCTTTGAACGTTCCAGGAGTTCAGCCTTTCTCATGCATGCTTGCACTAATCCACATATCGTCTTCATTCATGTGTTCAACGTATGTGGTCAGATGCTACCAAGTCAAAGATGGTGGCCCAGGGTTACAGCATCTGTCTATGGTTTCTTGGTTGTGCTCTGGGTATGCATTTTCCTAACCCTAAGATTCCTGGGGTAGGAAGGGTCCTTTGGTGTACCACTGCCTCCTCCTGTCTGGGATGTTGCCTGATGCTCCCTTCTGCAGCTGATTGAAGGTTTTCTGGAGGGTCCCATGGGCCTCTCTGAGGCAAACACAAAGTCCACAAAAGCTCTGTCAACAGCCAGTGAAGGATGCTAACTGTGAGTGTGAGGGGTGGTGAAAGGTGGCCAGTTGTAAGGCCAAGGGGGACAGGAAGAGAAGAGTCAAAGTCTATCCCATGGTACCGGACTTGAGCAGGAGTAGACAGTGATCATTCACAGACACTGAATCCTGGGGAGAAGCTTACATGGAACTCCCAGAGATCCTTGTGTTGATTGGTCAGATCCTCCAGCCTCTCCTCTGGCTGTTCAGCATCCAAGCTATGGAGACACCCAGTGATGAAAAGTTGGGTGGCCAGGGCCACACTTAGCACAGTCAGGTTTGGGGTGCCTCCTGCTCCCCGGGTCCCATGGACCCTTTGGGTCCTGCCCAGTGCTCCCCTTCATGGGTCTATAAACACCTCCTCTCTTCACCATGCAGGCCCTACTCCCACAACTTAGCTGCCTACCAAACTATAAACTTAGAAATAACCCAGCTTCTTTGGTCTGAATCCTGACGACTAGACTGTGTGCTTCCTGGGAGGAGACACATCATCCACAGCCAGACTCTGCCTGAGCCCCTGCTCTCTCTGAGAATGCTTCTCTTTCCTTTCTTGTGTTACATGTAATCCATGGGTCCTTCTGCGGGACCACAGCCCTGTCCATCTCTTTGTCCTTATGAATGTGTCTTTGCAAGAAAACCGTATATATAAAGGTGCCGTTGGTCATACTGCCTAATTTATTCTATCACCACCACTTGGTGGTCACAAAATTGTCCTGTCTTCATGCCCTATTTTATAGAAGATAAACAAGGAGTATGTATTATAGAGGGTTTGATCTAATGCTGCTTGCATATTTGGGTCCCCAAAGCTGTTTGCAGGAGAGAGTTCACATGTTCACATGAAAGACACTGAGGGACCCTGTCCCCAGTTGATTCTGATTGGTAAATAAACATGCTGGCAGCCAATAGCTAGGCAAGGCAGACAGAGGTGGAACTTTCAAGATTCCCAAGCTTGGGACTGAGAGAGATCAACCATGCAGGGAGAAGAAGAGGAGAAATGCCAGGCCTGAGAAGAGTGGAAGTCAGGGAGGCATAGCCGGCATGTGAAGGCGCCAGCAGAGTATGGCCCAGCTGGGCAGCCCTCTGGGTGCAGGGCAGCCAAGGTAGAATATAAAATTTAATAAGTAATAACTTGGGATTATTGGTGGGAGGTGGATCAATCACATGGAGCTTAGGAAGTGGCCCAGCCATTGAGGTGATTAAGGCATATCAAAATATAAAGGCTGTGTGTGTGCCTTTCATTCAGCAATGCAGAACATTGCTGCCAGTAATTCAACAATGTATCCACGACTTATTTTACTAGGCCTTGCTCCCTCCTCCTCGAGCTGGGGAGGAGGTGGGAAGGACTCTTACCATGGAGTCTCACGTTCTCTCTCTTGGGGATGATTCTGGAGAATTGACAGAGCATCTGTGGAGAGAGCAAACAAGATAGTCTGATGACAGACCTTAAGGGAACAAGGTTAGGCAGAATCGGGGGCTTCCACATCACCTAGGACATTGGTGGGAACTCGAAGGACTTGGGTGTGTCCTTCACACAAGTAGACAGGGGTTGGGGGGAAGTGGAGCAAAGCCATGACCCAGACTTCAGTGGGCATCCTGAGGCTGCTCGGGAGGGTGGGCTTCGTGAAGTGATGGGAAGAATAAGGAAGAACAATGAGTACCTTGCTTTTTGCACAGGACCTCCTCTAGGTGTACTTTCTCTTCATTCACTGGAAAACACAGTGACACTTTCAGGCCCCAGAAGCTCCATCCCTTATGCCCACTGAAACTTCATCCAATAGGCAGAATCACACAGAAGACAGGGGAGAAGAGAGGTAGCTTCCTCCTATACTCGTAAGCATCTCCCATGCGGGCCATCCCAGTCCTTTCTCCCCTGACCCCACACCCGTGTTCTATGTAAGTGCCGACAGAATCAAAGGAGTGAGTACTCCAAAGAAAGTACAGGTTCGTGCCAGAAGGAAGGGTGAACTGTTAAAGAAGCAAATACCATGTCAGGTGGAAATAAACGAGGTTCTGAAGAAAGAAATAAAGCAGAGGAGGCAGAGAGACAGACAGACAGACACACACACACACACAAAGAGAGAGGGGGAAAAGGGAGAGAGAGAAGCAGAGGTGGAGACAACAGGGTAGGATTCTGATTTTACATAAGACCATCAGGGTAGGCCTGTTGGGGCTACCTGAGCTGGGAACTGAGAGACCACATCCTAGAGTGGCTAATCTGAATTGTACGAGCTAACCATGGGTGAGAGCAGAGCCTGCATAAAGGCCTCTGAGTCACACTTGGAAACACCAGCAGCAGACAGGGCATCCCTGGATCTCTCTTTTGGCCCCACTCACAGGAAACTAGTTCCTGATGCATGGCTTTCTGAAGTGCTTGAGCCTCTCCCAGCTCTTCACTGGATCTCTTCTTTGCTGGATCAAAGAAGGGAAGAAGGCACTGTGAGGGCCACCTTGTTGCTGGCATCAACTGGCCAGTCTAGGGTCCCAAATTTACCTTGCTGCAGCTCATTAATTCGATGAATCAGGTCCTCAATCTGGGGCTCCAGGCTTCCCTCTGAAGAAAGAAGGCAGACTGAGCCAGAAAAGACAGGTGCTTGTCTGTCCCAGGCAGCGGGAGAAGGACTGCAATCTGGGGCTGGGTTTCTACTGCTAGCCGTCCACAGGCTATTTATGGAGCACCTGCTTTGCGCTGGGATCTGTAACAGATTCTTGGTCCTTACAGGGCTTCCATTCTGGGTAGGGGAGATGGCTGTGAGTCAATCTGGTGGCAGTACCAGTTACAAAGGTGACATAGAGTGGATGTTAAAGAATAGATGGGTATTGGTGTTTTTTTGAGATATGGAAAGTCCCCAAATGAAGGGAAAGAAACAGGCCCTGTACACTAGGGAGGGATGTGTGAAGCTATTCCAGGGAGAGGGAACAAGTATGAAGAATCTCTTGCAGTGGGAGTGGGTAAGGCCCACATGCAAAGTCACAGAGGATGGTAAGCTAGGGGTAGGAGCAGAGGACACCAGAGGGGAGGTCCTCCAGGACCACAGTGGAGGCTTACAGCAGCAACTCGAGTGTGGTGGAAACTGGAGCCCTCCCACAGGCACCGCTCTCTTCAAAGGGGGCAGAACAGGCTGTCACTCCTGCCTCTCTAGTCTCTAGCTGTCACAAAGGCAGCAGGGCTTTCCAGTGACAAGTGCCACCTTGTGAGTTCTCAATGTCTTCTTAGAGAGTCATTTCTGACCTCACAGCCCATTTTACAGCTCTGTAGGGAGAAGCCTTCCTCCTGCCTCGCTGTGTTCTAGATCAAAGGCGAGTCAAGGGCATTAGCATTTGAGGCTGCTTTACATTGGCTGGGTCTCACTGCTAACACCTAAAGCAAGCTGGGGGTCATAAGCTTAGCCCCAGACTTTTCAAGATGACAGATTCCCTTTCTAGATACTTCTAGAAGAGTGACTGTCCTCCAGGGTGCTGATGGCAATGGGCAGAAATCCCCATGGCCCAGGGACTTTATTTCACTGCAGATGGTCAGGGTAGGTTACAACACATTTGTAATCCTCCAGTTTCTATACAAAGTTTTGGTCCAGCACACAGCCACATTGAAATGCAGGAGCTAGATCAAGTGATGTGAGAGGAGAGGTTCCATTTCATTTGAAGTAAATCAGTGGATACAATTGAAGATGAGAATGCTCTGGCAGGGTGGGGAAGTCTTACTCCCAACCCAGTATTTGCTCCAGCATTTAAATAGGTGCTCAGTGTAAACTGGCTCCCAGGTTCCCTCTCAACAAAAACTGCCAAGCGCAAAATACTACTCTGTGTTGTCCTCTGCAACTTATGGGTTTTAAAGGAACAAGAAATATACACCTGTGAATGTTGTTTATTTTAAAAGGATCTGTGGATGACACTTGACCATTAAAAAAAAAACAAAAAACCTGCCATTGAGGGAAAGTAGCTCAGCCGTCCTGGATTCAAGCTTCAGCATGAATAAACAAAACATAATACCGCTGCTTGCCTGTGGATCACAGAATTGAATAAAGAGATACATGATAGACTAATGGATGGATGAAAAGATGGACTGATGGAGTGTGTGTGTGTGTGTGTGCGCGCACGCTCGCATGCGCACCTATGTGCCCCTATAAATGGAGACAGATTTTCTGTCCTCTTAAAGATTTTGAAGTTTTAGCTGTGACTTCATTTTTTTTTTCGCTCAAGGAATAGAACTGAATCAGAACAAGAGGACGAGTTTCTAGTATTCTGAGTTGAGGCTTTTATGTTCTAATTCTGTTTGCCTGACTCAAAATCTGACACAGGATGCCTGACCTTTCTGTAGCTTTTTCACTGTCTCCAGCAAGTCTTCCATCGTATTCAGAGATGTGGCCTGCCCTGTAGAGATGAAAACCAGAATTAGAGGACCCAGCAGGAGTATGGGTAAACCGAGAAAGACACAAACCCAGGTTGAAAGCAGCTAGCCATCTTTAGACACTCCTGGGCTATGGCCAAGGCTGGGGGGAGGGCCAGGTCTCCAGCCACAGCAGGGCACCTGGGGAACCCGTTCCCTGTTTTTAAGGATCATCTTGTATCCTGGATGAATCAGCCTCACTACAAGGGGAAAAAAGACTTTCCTGAACTCCCCTTATTCAAACTCAGGCTGAGAAGAGAGAATGTCTTCTTGATTGTACTGCTACTGAAAGGTCATGATAAGATTCCAATAAATGCAACAGGGAAGGCAGATTTCATATTAATTTCTTTAAAATAACTATAGCTCTAACTTGTAAACTCTAACAAATTATTGTGTCTATAAATGGCTACTCATGCTCTTAATATATATATTTTTGCATTTTTGTGTGTTTGTGTGTTGTTGTGGTTGTTGTTACACATATGTGTACATATATGTATGTGGTGGTGCATTGATTTATGTGGGGAAATAAATAGGGCAGAAGTCAACTTCTCTAGAAGTTGTACTCCACTGTATTTTTTGTGACAGAGCCTCACTATTCGTGGGGCTGGCCATGTCAGCTAGACTGGTCACCCATCCTAAGTATGGAAATTGACACATTTCCAACCCTCACTCCTGCTCACCCTGTGTTGGGGTTACAGACAGTACTCAGGAAGGGTTATACTCATGCTGAACTTGGCATGGGTTCTAGGGATCTGAACTCAGGTCCTTCCACTTGAGCAGCGAGCCCTTTACTCACTGAAGTTCAGTCCAGGGGCTGTTAAACAGAAAGGTGTGGATGTGGGGAGCCTTTTGTTGGACAGCCATGACACCAATTATGAAAAGAGAGGGGGGAAGGGAGAGAGAGAGAGAATAGGAAGGAGAGGAGAGAAGGAGGGAGGGAGGGAGGGAGGGAGGGAGGGAGGGAGACAGACAGACAGACAGACAGACAGCCTCTGGAATTGCACCAAGATTTTGACATTTTTAGTTCTAATCCAAATTAATACAAAGGACAGATGAACACGGTAATGATGCTATTGGGAATCTGATCAACATCATGAGAACTAGGAACACATACGAACACACACACACACACACACACACACAGATGCATGGTGGAGAAAGTGGGAGGAAACCCCTACATTAATAAAGACCTGTACGTCCATCCCTCGGCCCTCACATGAGGCAGGGGTAGAGCCTCTAACCAGAGTGCAAGACTCCAGACCTCAGTTTGACCCAGTTCTGCCCTCCCCTCAAACTGTTTAAAACCACAAGGAAGTTGGGATATTCACAGTTGCCTTGCCAGAAAGAGTGACTTGTGGCTTTGTTCTTCTTTCTAAACTCTCAGCTTGGCTTCACAGTTATCTTGTGTGGACTTTCATTCCTGATTCCCCATTTAACTCCTTAGGCTTAACCTATCTGCCTCAAGACTATCAGGCAGTCGCATTACTGGTCTCCCTCCAGTAATCAGTTATGTATTTATTGGGAATTAATGTGAGTACCTTTCCACCCAACTCCATTCATACAATTACAGATAACTACTAATAATCAACGAAGGAAGAACTACCAAGAAGATGCTACCCCAGCAGTAAGAGATATTCCCACCAGTAAACAAAATGTTCTTCCTTGAAGCACAGAATGTAACATTCAACTCTGAGTTGGGTGTAAAACTCCTACGAGCATACATTTGTAAGTGTGGGGCTGAATAATTTTGAACATAATTACATTGAGTGTTCTTTTAATACCCAGTACTGAAATATAAAAACACAAAGGTTGAGCTCTACGGCTGAGTTCGGTTGCTGTTGTAAATGTCTTCTAACATGAGTTTGAATGGACAGAAGAAATAAGAATGACCTGTGTAGCCCATATCAATGAACCACAATGGACTGACTATTTTGCTCCCAGTTCAAGCAAATGGATTTTTTTCATGATGCATACTTCCATAGATGTTCTAGCATGAGCCCATATTACTTGAACAATTCAAGCAAACACCCCTAGGAAAAAAAATGCCCTAAATTCTTGAAATCAATGATAAAAGCTCAAACCCCAGCGAGCAACTCCTCTCCATAAGAACCTGGATGGAAAAAGAAATACCTTCAAAAACACAGACCACAGCCAGAAAGTGAACGCAGAAGTGCTTCTCCATCATATAGAAAATCTCTTACCCTCAGACCCCAAGTTCCCCAGTCCCTCTCCTTAGAAGTCATTCAGTGATATAAACTCTTGATTCACATACAGTCATGCACCCTTTTTCCACACCCTGAACTCCATGCCGTACAGGATGTGGCATGTGTTCTATGCCACTTGACAAGGTATACCAGTGATTGGCTTATTCTTTTTAGTGCCTGTGTGGCTTTCCACTACACGCAGTCCATAATTTAGGAGCAGTCTCCTTCTGTTGCCTATGGACTTTCTCCTTCACAGCTCTAAATGATACCATGATGATCACATTTGCCATTTCTCAGCTGCAGACACAAAGTAGGTCTCCTCTCTGTGTCTGCCATCACATGCCCTACTGTGTGTCACCATGACCCATAGTTCCTTTCCCTTGTAAGGATATTCACCACTGAATTAACCTATGCCAGTATGACCTCATCCTAAGTATTTATGTTTGCAAAGATCCCCGTAGGCTGGTTAGTTTGTATTTTATTTGAATGTGTACGGATAAATACCTGCACGTATGCCTATGCACCACAAGTCTGCTGCTCAAAGGTCAGAAGAGGAATCAGAGCCTCTAATTAGAGTTACAGGGCTTTGTGAGGTGCTATGTGGGTGCTGGGAATCAAATCTGGGTCATGTGGAAAAGCAGCCCTTAACCACCCTTAACCACTGAGCCTTCTTGCCTGTTCTGCTGGTTAGTGTTTAACTCTCAACTTGCCACAATCCGGAATCACTGGAGAAGCCTCTACTGAAGAATTATCTAGATCAGGTGGGCCTATGGGGATGTCTCCGGGGGTGGGAGTGTATTTATTGCTAATTAATACAGGATGGCCCAGCTATGGAGGTACTATCCTCCAACTTGGGAGTTCTGAAAAGAGAGAGAAAAAAGCTGGCTGAGAGCAGGAGGCATGGCTATGTGCTCCTCTCTGATCCTGGCTGTGTATGAGTGTTGTGACTAGCAGTGAATTTCTGCCTTGATTTCCCTAAAATGACAGGCTGTAACTCAGAATTTTAAGCCAAATAAACTGTCTCCTTCCTACATTGCTTTTTACCAGAGTAGTTTATCACAGTCACAGAAATGAAACCAGAACCTTGTGGTTTCAAGAAAGGCCACTGTTTCACATTTATTACCTTTATTTAATTCTGTAATAATTTCATACACATGTACAATGTATCATACTGTGAGGCTCTGATGGCCCCAAGCTGGGAAATGAGGAGGGGGAGTCACACTTTTATTTTGATTAATTTTTGTGACGCTATAAATCAAACTCGGAAGCCTTACACACACTAGACCAGGACTTTACTAGCTAAGCTACAGAATTTACCACTGTCAGCAGCCCAGTGACTATATTTTCACCTTTTAGAAAAAAAAACTCATGTGTCACTTAAAAAAAAATTCACACCGAAATAACATTCTAAAAAAACTTTGAATGAAAAAAATTTTCCTTCTCTGAATCTCACTGCCAGGATACAATGTCTGACAAGTTGGTGCATCTCCTCCTGAGACATTTTTATTATTTAAAATTTTAATATTTTGCCAAGAAAAAAAAAAGCTCACAACAGAGAAAGATGAGTATCTTTCCTAACATTTTATGAAACCTTCCAAGCCGAGTGTGAGGCCATGATGAACCCCAGTACTTATGGCCTTGGTGCTGTGATGGTTAACATCACCCACAGTTGCTTCGTCCTTAATCATACCCAGTACAATTAACAACTGTCATGTAGAATCTCCAATACTCGGACCATATGTAGTGTTCTCTAACCAGCCCGTGCTCTCCAGCTGGCCTCTGCAACTTCTGCAAAGGCTCCATCCGTGGTTTTCTTCTCTCTGGCTTTTTTACAGCTTGTCATAAGACCCAGGGTAACAGGGAAAAAAAATTTTTAGTTTTATATCTTCTAGTGTATAATGCTTTGCCTTGTGGGTGTGTCTGTCCACCATGTGTGCCTGGTCCCTGTGGAAGGTGCTAGATCCCCCAGAACAGGAGTTATAGACAGCTGTGAGACACTGTGTGGGTGCTGGGTATCAAACCCGATCCTCGGCAAGAGCAACCAGTGCTCTTAAGTACTGAGCCATCTCTCCAGCCACCAAGCTATAAGAAATTTTAATTTCTAATTTAAAAAATGTAAAACCTAGTATCTCTGTGGACTTAAAACAAAGCAATAACAAAAAACCCTCCATGTTACAAAAGAAAAGAGCCCGAGGAGGGCGAGTCCCCATGTAACATTTTATTTTGAAATTGCTTCAGATGTACACAAAAAGTCATAGAAATAGACTGTGGTGCTCTGTCAGCATCTCCATGTGGTGTTTGTCATCTGTAAGTTGCAGATAGTATGACCCACTAGTCCTTAATACTCCAGTGCACATTTCCTATTTAAGGAGGCTCCAGGTACCCACACAACTTAAAGTCTGGGTATTAACACTGGTCCCACATTAACAGAATCCTCGGGTGCTGCTCAGCTCTCCCTTGCTCTTACATTGTAAATTACGTATCACTATCGATTTCCTAAGAGATAAATAAAGCAATACATCACAAAGGCCTCCATTTGCTCCCCTCCCTCAAGGCCCCTCTCCACAATTATCAGTGTGCTTAACTCAGATACTTTCCAAGGAGCTGTCCTTGACGGGTATACCTTCTCCTTTCTTATTTCAATCCCAACTAGTCAATAATAAAAATAAAACTTCTGGAGCCCTTTTTTATGAACAAACAACTGTATCGACTGAAATTTATATTTCTCCGCCTTTCTTAAAAAAAATCTACAATCTGCATGGATATACCTAGATTTGTCAGGTTTGGATCACTTCTCTTTCTGCCTCTGTTAGTAACACACCACTGGCCACCATTATCATCTGTCTCCTGTGATTACCTAGCATGGAGACTCCAGATGGGGAACAGCATCTGCTGAAAACATAATCCTCTACCAGAAGGCCACTGGGGCTGCATAGCATCCCCCCTATGGCCAGTCAATGGCTAAGAAATGCGACCCGATACGCCTGCTAACTTCCTCCAGTACCGATTAAGTCCTTTATTACTTAAACTTTGAAGAATTTGAAAGGTTGATGCTAAACGTTTAAATCTCTGTGGCACTGTATCATGTGCTTAACAAAGTGTGGCTTGTCTTACTTCTATTCTTTGAAAACTGATGCCCAACATGTGGTTCCAATTTAAGACAAATTCTGTTAAAATAATTGCATTATTCACCCACTTTTTAAAAAAGGAAAAGGTCACTGAGTACCAAGCAGGTGTTTAAGGTGCCCAGGGAAACTGCAGGTCTTGCTCTTGAAGGTCACACTCATTGTTTTGGAATCTCATGAACAGGTCTGGCAAGATGCCACCTCCCATGTTTGACCATGTAGTGACAGACTGGGTATGCAGAAAGGGGAGGTGGAGAGAGAGAATTATAAATATTGAACACCCACTGAAGCAGGGTCACGGTCCCTGGTCACACTATTTTCTCTACTTTAGAATGTTGAGAAAATTTCTATAATTAAAACAAGAATGTTCTTCTAGTGATTTTACCATGGGAGTTATTTTCTTTCGAAGGAACTGCAATTTCCAGTATTTTCTAGGCTGGACTCCATCTCCTTGCGCCCGATGAGGAAGAGAAACTGTCATTACTAAGTCAAACCAAATTTGACTAAAGTGGGGAAAACCATTCTCAAGAGCCTTGAGAAACGCACGTAGTGATCTAGGCTGGCTGTGAGATGACAGGGGTCCCTTCCCTCAGCTGTGCAGCAACAGAGCGGCTTTGGGAGAACATCACTTTCCCTTCTCGACTTGCTTAGTAATGGGTCCTGAAATGAACTACTTGCTTAGGATACTTAATATGGTCAGTAAAGTTGGCAAGTTAACCTAGGTGATGAGAATACGCAGTTATTTATTTCCACTTTGTGGAAGTTGTAAGTTTCAATAGGATAAAAACCTTTTTTTTTTTCCTAAAAAAAATCTCAATTATCAGAGCTGAAGCCTCTTTCCCATCTACCCTGTGGGCCCTCACTACCTCGGGTATCTTCAGCTTTCTCAGCTCCCAGCCACTTCGCCATCAAAGGCTCCAGATCCGCAGCCATTTCCCAACGTGGGGTATCTGCGCATGTGCCTCGGAAGAGAAACAACAGCAAGGAAAGGTAGCGCGCGCCAAGACAGACATTGTTGGAAACCAGGGAGTCGGGCAATACAGGTATCTGCTCGGAGCAAGCGCAGAACATCTGCAAACGGAACTGCTAGTTTGCGTTTGCACGCATGCGCGCAACCTCAGGACCGTGTCTAAAAAAGGCTGGAAGCTAGGTAGTGAGCAATTGAGGTGAGTTGTGAGCACAAGCTCTTTGAGGGCTCTTCTTTAGGTTGTCACTGCAAGCGGCCAATGTCCAGAACATGTTCGTGCTGGGTAGCAGCACAACACATTTCCAACCCCTGTCCGTTTACAGATCTCCACTAAAAGGTACAGAAGGAAGTTAAATGTTTCGTGAGTAAAAGCTCCGGCGGCTAAGAGCATCTTCACAAAGCTGCATCCCAGCCCATGGATGAAGTCGAGTCGCATGTTTCACACAGGTGGATGCTGGAGGCCACCTTCTTATTCGTGTAAGACACAGCCCAACACTGGTGGGGCTTGGATCTGTTTTGGGTTTTTGCTTGTTTGTTTTAAAGTAGGGAAAGGGAAAAAATGATGGGGGCGGGGAGGGAGCATGAAGGACAGAGGAATGTCTTGAGGGATTCAGCTTCAGGCTTTGTTTCGTTTGTTTGTTTGTCTGTTTTTTGTTTTTAAATACCCATAGGCTGGTTTTAAGCACAGGCTAGCCCTGCATTCTAAATTCTAGAGCCCTTGTGGGTTACCCACCCCTACCCTGAGGACAGCCTCAGCCCAGTCTCAGGTCTGCTTGGAAGATGGACATGGTAGCAACCTGTGCTGCTTAGAAGAGGCTTGGCAGAGACAGCTGGTGATGGAGGGTACAGTGGCTTTCAGGCTAGCTAAGGAGGTGAGGCCGAGGACAGAGGAAGCTTCCCACTTTCCTACACGTGGAGGTGCATGAGGGGGCTGCTGTCACCCTTCTCCCATTTGTGGGCAAACCCTGACATCTTGCCCACGCCCAGGGAGTCAGGGACCAGTCCCACACAGATCACTGCCCATATTTCCAGAGTAGACACAGAACATAAAGCCAGATGTGGTCGTTCAGAGTCCAGTGAACAAGCCATTGTTGGGGGCCTGGTCTGCCGAGGAGGATGGGGGTGTGGAGTATTTGGGTGGGTAACGGATAAAAAGCCGGTCCTCTTCCTTCCTTACCCAGCGCAAGAGCTTCGTCACTACTAAGATGGCACCAGCCTTGGTTACCAGGGGGCTGAGACAAGTATAGAGTTCAAACTTGGACGTCACCTGGGGAGAGGGAAGGAGAGAGTCAGCTGGGGTAGAGAGGCCATGAAGGATTCTGTGTTCCCAAACCCAACCCCGTGTCCTCCTGAACCTTGGGAGACATGCTTGGCAGCAGCCAGATATGGCTTGCTGGGCAATCTGGTATTCATCCTGTCAAGGGCAGACAAGAGGCCAGCTGGATCGGCAGCTTCACTGGGGTGATTCTGACTCTGTGTGTTTCTCCGTTTGCTTATCTGCGGATTAGAGATAATGGAACAGCAATCCTCGATTCTGTGGGAGCGATCGTTACATCCATGGCTGTCCTTGCTCCTGCCCCTGTGGTATCATCTCAGCCTTAAGATTCACTGTGATCCTCACACCAACCTGAGGCCTGACCCTGAGGTCTCCAGGACCTCCTCTGTGACACTTCCCACCACTCTGCCAGTGTCCTCTTTCTGCCCCAGCAACGTTGGCCTCTCTTCTGCTGTTCCTCTAATCCAGCCTGCCTCAGCCTCGCCTCACATCTTGGTCTCTTCCCTGTGCATAGGCAGTTCCTCCTCTAGGGACCTCGCTCACCACATTCTCTCCACTTGGAAGCCATCTTTTCAGCAAGCCTTCTCCCGACCCCTTGATGTAAAACCCTGGAGTTCCTTAGAAAAAGACAGTAGTGTTCCTTGGCAAAATGGCTGGGTCCAGGAAGGATGGAGGATGTCAAGTAAGCTGTACTTGTGTGTGACAGAGATGTGTCAATGGGAAACAGGACTCAAGCTACCTAAATCAGGGGGTCCACTGGCTAAGTCCAAAATAACTGCAGAAAATGCTAGAAAAATATTTTACACTACCGAAATCAAGAACACTCTCAGGAGGCCATATTTATATAAAATATAAACTTCTGGGCCAGTGAGATGGTACAGTGGAAGAAGGGGCATTTGCTAGCCAAGCCTGACAATCTTATGGATTCTCACAAGCTGGCCACTGACCTCTATACTCAACACACATGTGCATGCATACACATTAAATAAATAATAAATAAATGTAATTTCTAAATTTAAAAACAAATACAACAAGAAGTCTGTTTTTATGTACAGTCCCAACTATAAATGTAAAAAGTGGAGTGGTTAGAAAAGCCATCAGCAGGCAAATGCCTGGTGACTGCTGCAAGTTCAGGCCATAGAGCATGAAAAAATGAATGAGGGAGCAGACCTCTAAAACCCACAACTACCCACGCCATGGGGGCCATAGGGGCGTGCTAGTTACAAAGGGGACACACTATCGTAGAAGTGTGGCCAGCCGACTCCACCTTCCCCGAGAGAGCTGAGCTGACGGCCCAGGCCCTTCGAACAGTGCACTTACTGAATGGCCCCTCACTGTGACCATGCTGGAGCACAAGCCCTGAGCTGAATCTGGGGCACTCTACCAGCACGTGTATAGACTGATGTCCTTTGAAAGTGCCAGGGCCACAAATCAACAAAGCCTGTGGAGCCATTCCAGAACAAATGAGACCGGGGACATGAGTGAAAGGTCTCTTTGTGGTGATTCTTTATACCAGCTTTGCCACTTCCAACTTCAAGATTACTTAAAAAGTAAAACGATAATCCTAGCCCAGAACAATGCTGGATCCATGTTAATATACACTATTATTTAATGAACCTGTTGGGGAGGTCTCACTTCCTATGGGACTGACTGCCTGGCCTTCCTCGGTAGCTGACCTTTAACAGACTCACAGGACAGTCACTCTAGGTAGAGGGCACAGAGCAGTCCTGAACCTGCAATGGTTACAGAGAGCTGGGGTCTCTACACTGGTAGAAGGGGAACTGGCAAGCTCAGAGATGGCTGGATGTGGGATCCTTGAAAGTCAAAGACCATGTCCTGATTGCTAATGGGGGAAAGCGAAGAGATGGCAGGGCTAAGGTAGAGCTGAAGACAGTGAGATGCTCTTCTGTAATTAAAGATGCTCGTGCCCATAGGGTCAGCGATGCAGATAAGGCAAAACCTGTGCACGGTCCGGTGAGCCCATGGCGGGTGCTAAAGTTAGAGGGGGTCATGACAGGGAAGCAGGCTCGCAGGAGGGAACTCATTTACTCACAAGCTCATCAACTCACCCACGCCAGCAGCGTCTCTTTCTCAGCCACGTGGTAAATGAGGCGCAGGGGCCGGGAGGTGCTGTGGAGGCGAGCATGCAGGCGGTGATACAAGTCGGACAGTCGCTGCCTCTCCTCCTCTCTGCTGTATGGGGCCTCTAGCTCGGGACTGCAACAGAGGGAGGCAGTGGCATGGTGAGTCAGAGCCTGCCTCCCCTCTCAGACTAGGGCTGTAAATGGGTTATGGGTTCAGCTTCTCCCATTAGACTTGAGGGTTTCTAGTGGTTGTAAGCCAAGCTAGGAAGGAGAGCCTTTTTCCCACTACAACAGGGGGACTCTTTTAGGTTGGTGCTCAAGCCTCTGCCATCAGAGAACTGTCTGTTCCCCATTTCTAAAGCATGGCTAGCTATCTCTCCTAACTCATGTGTACAAGATGCTGACCGTCTTGGTTAGACATGTCTTCAATCGACTTGGGGTCAGGGCCCACCTGGTAAACTGTGGCAGCTGGCGGTGTTGTTCAGGGATATCCAGTGGCTTATAGAGAAAATGCCGGAGGCCAGGTGCCCCCACAGCCTGCACACTGTAAGCAGGGGCATTGGCTGCTGGGCCATTAGAGAAGCTGGCAGCCTCCCCAAGAGTACGCAGGGCACCAAGGTTGTGCATCCCATCTTCAACTAAGCGCCGGCAGGCAGCCATGGCATGAAAGGCTTCACGGTTGGTACCAAGCAGCAGCAGGCAGACAGGCATGGAGTCCAGGCGGGCCACATAGGCATAGAAGAAACCGTCCGGGTTAAAGCGAGGCAGGCACACAGGTGCCCATGCCTCACCTGCCGCGAAGGCTGGTGCACCCACCCAGTCAAGCAGCAACTGGAGATCAGCTGGGTCCAGCCGGCACTCGGCCAGCACATTCCTCTCCTGGGCTGCTGTTATCAGTCGACCACCAACAGCCAGCACCGACAAGGCCAGGCCTGGGGCTGTACAGCGCCGCAGTAGTGTGCCCAGGGCATCCCGCAGTGGACGGGCCAGAGGCACACAGCGCACAGCACCCAGGAGCAGAGCACCTGGGTCTTGCTCCACACTGTCCAGGAGCCGGTCCAGTGTGCGCTCTGAGCCAGCCAGCAGGCGACGGAGGTCATAGTTCTGCTTATGCGCGAAGATTCGGGCCACGCTTGCACGTGTTAGTGTGCTCACAATTTGTGCATGTACTGCAAGCAGCTCACCTCGTAGCTGTGCTGCAGACTGTGGAGTCCGGGACACAGCCACCAGCAGGAGTGGACCCTGCTGCAGGAACACCAGCTTGTGGTCCTCTAGGGGAAGAAAAGTGGGTAGGGTGGACACAGACCAGGAATGAGCCAAGGAGTCAGAAAGGCCACCTTTCCCAAGCACTCTCCAACACATCCAGCACCTGGCCTGACTTACTCTGCCAGCACCAAAATCAGGGTGAGGACAAGCTAGGGCTATCGGGACATCTGTGGAGCTATGTTGTGTGTGGAGGTGTCAGGTAATTTAGACACAGCATGGAGTCAGGTGGTGGGATGGGGAGACGAACAAGAATTAAGACAAAGCCAGGTCATACAGTATGCCTCCTCACTCCCAGACACCCAGGGCATGTGATGCCAACCACATGGAGCCCAACGAGATGGACCTCCAGACAGTTTCCCTGACCCACTGACTCAGGTGTACCCATGGCTATACAGACCTCTAACCACCAGCCATATTCCCGGCCACCAGCTCACCACTCTGAGCCCTTTCCTCTTCACTCACCAGCATAGATGGCACGGATGGCGTCTCCTGCACTCTGCACGAAGGACACAAGGGCTGTCATCACACCCATGGTGGCCGACAGTGCCTCCACGCTACCGTACCGTGAGTAGATGGGCTTGCCCGCCTCACTCAGCACGAACACGTGCTTCCGTTGGCTGCGCCAGTCCTCGTCACTGGGATCCCCATCATTGGGGTCCCCATCACTGGGGTCCCCATCATTGGGATCTCCATCACTGGGATCCCCATCATTGGGGTCCCCATCACTGGGGTCCCCATCATTGGGGTCCCCATCACTGGGGTCTTCTCCCTGACCCTCAGAGCTACTCTCAGGTTCTCCAGTGGGACCGCTGTCTGAAGCCGCAGTTTCCCAGTGCTCACAAGTGCTTGGCTGGGCCTCAGTCTGAGGCAAAGGTGACAGGAGGCCGGATGGCTGGTCCGTGGCTCCTGAAAGGGACCATTGAGTGGCTCATCTCCCACTAACCTCATTTCTTCCACAATCTACCAAATCCTTACCAGCCCTCTCAGGCCCCAATGACCCCACCGCACTGACAAAGATCTCCATGTCTTCCTAGCTGTTCAGCGAACGTGGCTGACAATGGCTAGAACCTTATGTCCACTAACACTAAGGTTTCAATGAGCCCCACCCTAAAACACAAATAACCCAACATGTTTTCACTGTCCTTCAGAGAGTGCACCCCACTCTCTGAATCTGCGGTGGCTCTCCGTTAACTCCACCTGACCCCTTTTTAATTCCCCTGACGTGTACTTACCCCTCAGTGACCACCATTAAAATGTCCCCACTGACTCTCCTAACCCCTTTTCACCCTCATCCACATCCACAGATCTCCACGTGGTTAACCATACTCCCAGTGACGGTCCTTATTTTCCCATGACAGTGGTCATTAATAGCCATGGATGTCCCGATCACCAGGACTCCCCAACCTACAGCCACTCCCCCTATTTACTTCTACTGCCTCATGAACACCCAAACAAATACATATTAACATCCCTGACACCTTGGTCTTCAATAACCTTATGACAGTTCTTATTTTACTCCAGGTCCCTGCCCCCACTCCACCAATGGCCACCACTAACAATCACTAACCCACAAGGTTTTCACTACTTCCACTGCTTTCCCCCAGAGTTACCATTTTAAATTCCATGAGGCCACTTGCTTCCTTCCAGATCAACATCCACTCCCACTGTCACTGATGTCTGTTGACTCACCCAATAACCATCATTTGCCACCCCATCTGATTTTCTCACACTCAAGGTTTTCATATGTTCTTAATTGTGCACTGATAATCCCATGTTCCCAAATACCCAAGCAACGTGTCTCAATTCCCACCACCCTTGAAAACAACCCTTTTGGGACCCAACTATGCCCTATTTGAATCTTTAATAATCTACACTCAGGTCAAGTCCATTCTAATTTCCCTACAACAGACAGGTGTCCCAGGATGTGAGAGCTCCAATCTTAAAAATGAGACTGTTTCGGGCAAAACAGCACAATCCATCTTCCTAGCCTTGACCCCTTACCATAGAATACATTTGCAGAGGCACAATGCTGCCCCTCCCGACAACAGCTGACACCCATTGGTTTGTATGGCATTTCTCAACGATTTCAATTAAGTCAACAAGTCTGTGTCCAACGACTGATCGAGCTATGCCTCAAGTTACTTTCTTGGGTCCCCAAAAGACTGTCCACTGGTCTCCCATTGATCTCTTCCCCACTCAGCAAGCACTGACAACCCCAAGGGATTGCTTCCAAGGCTTCATTGAGGGAAGCTATACCTGTGTCCTCCGTGTCCCCATCTCCGGGATCCAGCGTGCTGGAGTGAACCCCTTCACTGTCTCCAGCCTCCTCTCTGGGGAACTGAGTGTCCACCAAGTCCTCCACGCCCCCGGGGGCTGGGACAGCATTATCTCCTCCGGCCTCCATCTGCACATCCCTGGAGAGAAGGGGAATCGAGGGTGATCGGCAGCAACAGAAAACTTCTTAAAAGCCTTCAGGGAGCCAGAACCCCTGGATACATTCCTAGTGCGGTTTCCCCTACGGTTTTCGACAGGACGCGACATTCAAAAACATGACCAAATACTTGCACCCTCCGGCACTTTCGGATGGGTGACGCTCCGCTGGGCTTCCGCAAACACGACACATTAACACCTGTTTCAACCTCTTATCTCAACTGGGTGGACAGCAACACTTCCAGGAGCCGCCGCGGCACCACACTTCCTGGTGTGGTGGGGATTTGCCACACTTCCGGAAGCGACGCCTCCCGGGACACTTCCGGTTTCGCAGCCGTATTTACTCCCTGGAGTGCCAATGGCTGCCACACATTGCGTTCCCTCACCGTAAAGATAGCTCGGGACTCTCCCGGAACTCTGAGGAAACTGCGCGACCTTCCACCGAACGCAGCCAGGATCGGCTGCGAAGTGGGGCCAGAGCGGCCCACTTCTTGTACCAAGGGCTCCCGGCTGAAGGGGGCGCGGCCTGGAATCTACTAGGGCAAGAGGGCGGGGCCTAGTTCCTCTCACCCAATCAAGAGTAGGCTCCTCCTTATGTCCCGCCCCATTCTGGTTGCGCCTCCGCAGATAATCTGCGCTAATTGGTGAAGGCCACAGCTCATCCCTTGACTGACATCTCCCTGTTTCTAACCGACACCTCAATCCTGTTCCGGTCTTGGCTGGAGCTTAAAAGTGCTGAACCAATGAACTCGCGCCCCCAGAACTGGGACTTCAGTCCCTTTTATTCAGTAAGAGAGGCAAGGCGGTGAGTGCACTTGACGGACAGCCTCTCTTTCCAATCGGAAAGTCGCGCGCAGTCCAGTCAGCCTATGAGACTCGGATGCCGACGCAAGAGGCAGGCTTTGCTTCTGGGACTGACTCTTGGGAGTCTGGATCCCTCCAGCCTGTGAGGGAAGCCTACAGAAACAAAGGCAGGCTAGAATGTGCGGGCTACACGAGCACACACCACTGGGAGAGGTTCTGTGGACCGAGCCAACTAGATCCGCATCCTAATCCTTGGGCGGAGTTGGGGTGTGGCTCTCAGGGACCGCTGCGTTCTGGTTGGCTGAGAATTCTGCCGTGCCTACCTCCGCGTGTCACCATTGGCTGGATGGACCAGGGCCAGTAAGGAATCTTGTGCACCCAAGCACCTAAGGCTTAAGGCTGCTGAGTGAGGATGGAAGTGTCTAGGTGGCCAGAAGTCGCTCCAAGCTAACAGTTTTGTTCATTTTGATTTTGAGTCAGACGTTCCTATATAGCCCAGGCTGGCCTTATACTCACGATCCTCCTCCCTCAGCCTCTATCTGCCCCCTAAACTCAACTCAGGGTCGACTACGATTCTGCTCCAGGTCCTTGCAATGCCTTCAGGTTTAGAATTAGGGTGCAAATGTACCTGCTCTGGACGTCCAGGCCCGTTTTCTCTGTTTTTTTTTTTTCCCTGTACATTGGTCTTTGAGACTTCTTGAGCCCGGCAGTTTGTGTCTCTGAGTGTTACTATATTACTATCAGAGAAAATGGAGTTAAACATACCATAATGACATAAAGGTCGAAGATTTCTGTTTTGGATACAGGGTTTCAGGTATCCCGGGCTGGCTTCTAACTCACCAATATGGCAAGGATTACTCTGCTTCCTGCCTTTTCTTCCCCAGAACTTGAAATTACTGTTGTGCCCTTGACACCAGGTTTGTGTGATGCTGTAGTGTTAACCCAAGGCTTCATGCACGCTGGACAAGTATTCTGCCTAGTGAGATACATCCCCAGCTCCAAGATCAAGGAGGTGTCATCATCCAGGGGATATAATATTCCTGAATATTTAGATACTTAAAGACAAAACTTCAGAGTACCTTACTGTCAAATTGACAAAATTCAAAGGAGAAATAGTTCATACCGTTAGGTGAGGATTTCGACATTCTGTGCTCAGTAAAAACGGCCAAAACTGTTGGCAAAAATAAAAATTTAAATCCAAATATCTAATAAATATCTAAATAAATAAATAAGGATAAAGAAGATGTGAACAACAGTAGCCAAATTAATTGATATTTATAAAAAATATTCTACCCAGTTACAACAGAGTAGACACTTCTTTTCAGATGCACATGCTGGACCAAAAAAAATGTTAATATAGCTTTAGAAAGTAAGTCTTTCAGAGAAAATCATTTGCTTACATCAGAAATTGTGGATATTGTTAACAAAGATTGGAGAATTCTTCCAACGGTAGGAATTAGGTCAATATTCATCATATGAACACATATATGACTCAGATGTTAAATCCATGGGATATTAAGGAGTATCTTCAGCTTCGTGAAAACAGAAAGAATGGGCAAATGCAGAGACTGTAAATCATGAGTGCTCACAGGGAAATGTACAACTTTATATGCTCACAGACGTATGAGAAGAGACACCTACAACCAGTGATCTACATGTGAACCTCAAGATGATAGGAAATGAAGAGGAAGAAAAACCTGCAATAGAAATAAGAAAATAAAAAAGATGGAATTCAGCAAAACAGAAAACATACAGTCAAAAGAGACAATGTAGAAATCGTTATTTTTTTGTGAAAATGTCAGTATAGTTACCAAAATGTGTGCTTAAATGTGTGATAAAACCAGTGATCAATAGAATTGAAGGGTAACATGATTAAAGGTCTCTAGACATATTACAATATTGTAAATTAGCTTTGATTTTTAAAAGACTGAAGTATATATGGATAGGCTTGCTCGTGCCTAAGGGATACTAGAGTAACTAGCTAGCATGACTCAGGCTGGGAAGGTTAAGTGACTGGGCCTACAGATACTCAAGCCTCTCACCCCCGTCCCAGGCTTGTACCTCACTGTAGACGTTTTTCTCTTATTCCTACATTAGAGGTCTTAAAGACATACCTTAGAACAATGGTTCTCAGCCTGTGGGTCACAGCCTTTTTAGAGGGGTCACCTAAGACCACCCTGCATCTCTGATATTTATATTGCTATTCATTACAGTAGCAAAATTACAGTTTTTGAAGTAACAATGGGATAATTTTATGTTCGTGGGTCACCACAAGACGAGGTACTTTATTAAAGGGGTGCAGCATCAGGGAGGTTGAGAGCCACTGCTTTAGAATGTAGAAGTTGGTAAGAAGCCTAGGAACCAGCAGGATTCAAGGGGAGGGAATAGGGGTACCAACAGGGATATCAACATAGTTGTGTTTTGCAAGAATGACCAGTAGATGGCAGAAAGTCCACATGGTAGAGACCTTCCAAACTCAACTCACTGTCCAGTGAGTCCCAGGAATTGTCTTCAAGAGCTTAGGTTCTCACCTCCATGACAAGAATCCAAATCTGAAAATGTCTTAAGACTCTTGTTTCTCTCACAATTAAAACTCACTAAGAGGACAGAGTCTACTCTGAAAACTCCTTTGCAAAACGCTTCGCTATGCTATTTCGGACTTGTTAGGAGAATGTTCTTCCTTAAAGCAAAGATTGCCAGCTCAAAGTAGTGAGTCTCAAATGCATGCATATGTGTGTGTGTGTGTGTGTGTGTGTGTGTGTGTGTGTGTGTAACAATTTTGCACAAGGGAAAGTTCACCTGTCGTAAATCTGCTGAAATAAGACACCATTATGATTCAGAAGTAATGGGAGCTGGTGTTTGGTGTTTGTTCAGAACTTTGTAGTAGGCAAAGCTGATAAACATTAGGGAGGAAGACAGAGCGAGGATATAGCTTGGTGGTTAAAAGCACTTGCAGAGGACCCATGTTCAATTGCTAACAGCAGAAAATGTTAGAAATGTCAGGCAGGCAACTCCAGTTCCAGGACTCCTGACACCTTCTTCTGGCCTCCGTTTCCACCCACATTTATGTGGGATCACACAGACAGGTAAATAAAAATAATGACAATCTTTTTTGAAAAAGAGAGAAAAGAGCGGTAGATATGTTCATTGTCCTAGCATGTGTCTCTTTTGCTGTGATAGACCTGTCTGAGCAAAAGCCACATTGGGGAGGAAGGCTTCGTTTGCATTACAGGCTGTAGTGTGTCAGCCAGGGAAGCCAAGACAGAAGCTTGAAGCAGAAACCACTGAAGAACACTACTTACTAGCTTCCTTTCCATGGCTAGCTCAACCTGCTTTCTTATACAATCCATGACTACATGCCTGGGGGTGGCACCACCCACAGTGGGCTGGGCCCTCCCACATTAATCATTCATTAAGAAAATGCCTCACAGACTTGCCCACAGGCCAGTCATCTAATGAAAGCAATTCTTCAACTGAGGTTCCCACTTGCTAGGTGACTCCAACTTGTGTCAAGTAAGCTAACCCAGTGCATGTACCCTAATTTGGCTATCATATAATGTATATGTATATCAAAACATCATGGCTGGGCTGTGGTGGCGCACACCTTTAATCCCAGCACTTGGGAGGCAGAAGCAGGCAGATTTCTGAGTTTGAGGCCAGCCTGGTCTACAGAGTGAGTTCCAGGACAGCCAGGACTACACAGAGAAACCCTGTTTCAAAAAACCAAACCAAAACAAACAAAACAAAAACATCATATAGTTCACCATAAATAAGTACAATTTTCTATCATTTAAAAATTATATAATAGCTCTTTTCCCACAATAATGAACCTACTCTATTTTAGATGGTGGGTCCTCGATGCCTATTCTCTAAATACTGCCACAATGGCACTTAAAATGCAGCATAAGTTTCAAAAGAGACAAGTCTTCAATGTGTTTGTTTTGCAACAAACAGTCCCATAGCATGGCATTTTATATGACTTTAACTGGGAAGCATGCTGATACTCAGAGATCAAATACTTGCCCTAGATGACATAGAAAAAAATATACATTGCTATTTTCATTTGTTTACAGTACATGGAATTAGCCTGACATTAGTAACTTTGAGGTGTTATGAATTCAGATGAATAGTAATTGCTCTCTTGACCCCATGAAGCATGTGCTAAAATCTCGTTAACTCTGCTACTTGGAAGAGTGGATATGATTGGCCTGGCCTGAGTCAAGGTGACCCTAAGTTAATTTGTTAGGAAATCATGTGGCAATAGCTATGCTAGTGTGAACAGAATACGTGAGCCCAGGCTCCCCTGCTGGCTCCAGGTTACATGACCCGCTTTAGTGCAAAGGATGGAGTAGTTACATCATACAAGCCAGTTGCTGCACAGGACCAGCTCATAACTGTTCTCTGCCCTCTTCCAAAGCAAGGCTCCACTTCTTCCCAACTGCTGTGTGTCTCTAGTGTCATGGCTCAGTTTTTAAGAGCTTCACGCTATAGACAAGCATCCTTGGAACCAGCTTTGTTCTCATTACAATATGTAAAAGCTTCTGGGCCTAGGAAAGAGTGCCTCACCGGTTCCTTTCCTAAAACTTGATAGGATGGTTAGGGTTCTTGACTGAAAGTAAGAGAAGGCAACTCCAGGCTCATGCTTTGGGGGCAGGAAAGCATAGGGAATAGCTTAGCAACCTGGGACTCCACTTGATTTGGGCTTTGTACAAACCTCTCTCCTAACAATGTACTTAGCTGTCTCAAACACAAGACAAATCAAGCTACACATTCACCCTACTCCAAATAATAAGATAGCTTTCTTTCTTCTGGACAGTCATCCAGTGTGGATAGCTCCTATTCATAAAATATTTCCAGTTTACAGCTGGGTAGCAGAGCAAGGGGCTGATCCATCCTGAGCTGGTTTTGGATGCACGCACAACAAGATAAAGCATCATGTGCATATGCATAGTTGGACATGCATAGTAATAAAATTAGATACAGTGTAGGACAGTAGGGGAAAGGTCATTGTGTTAGGGTTTTACTGCTGTGAACAGACACCATGACCAAGCAACCCTAAATAAGACAATTATATAACTCAACTATGCACACATAATTGAATACACGGTTATGTAACATGAGTCTGTCAATCAAAATAAAAAACTACCCAAATTAGACCCCTTAGTAACCAGTCTTTCTTTCCTTTAGATCCCATAAAAGTAGCCCTGGGCAGTAACTTGGGACTCTCATAATATCGCTCTCAAAGCTGTTACTCTTGATAACGCTTCTTTTTTTGATCTGTACTACTAATCACATTGACTTTGAATAGTCTTCTTGCTACTTTTTAATGTACATATGATTCATATATTTTAATCATCTGAATAAAGTGTCACAAACCTGTGAAAACCTGACCCACACACTGACCACTGGCAACAGCTTTAGGGGGTTACTGTACATCATGACAGGAAAGGCAAGGTGGTTGGAGTGGCTCCTTGCGCAGTGTTGGGAGCTTGAGACAAGGCTTGTTTTCATCCCAGTTTATGGCTCCAAAGGATCTACTTCTGGTAGCCAGGCCTCATCTCCTTGAAAGCACCAAGTCCCCCAAGATAATGTCATTTGCTGGGAAACAAGTATCCTTGAGCCTTCGCTGGACACTGCAGATTCAAATCCTAATATCCATTGTCCACAGGGACGGTGTATAAGGAAGCCTGTCAAGGGAGGCAGTGAAGCTGTGAGGTGAGCTCTAAAGTTCAACTGAATCTGGGCTGGAGAGACAGACGGCTCAGCAGCTAAGACTGATGACTCTTCTTGTAGAGGACAGTTCAGTTCCCAGCACACACACAGCAGCTTACAATTGCCTGTAACTTCAGCTCCAGAAGAATCTGTCACTCAAAGGGAGGGGACCTTAGATGAAATGCCCTACAGTAGGGAGAGGGAACTTGGAGAGCCCACCTCCAGCAGAAAGACAGGGCATCAAGTGAGGGAGGGGGTTGCCATCCCACAGTCAAAAATTCTGACCCATAATTGTTCCTGTCTGAAAGAACTGCAGGGATGGAAATGGAGAAGGGCCTGAGGAAAAGAAGGTTCAGTGACAGGCCCAAAGTGGGATCCAGCTCAAGGGAAGGTCCCAAGGCCTGACACTATTACTGAGGCTATGGAGTGCTCACAAAAAGGGATCGATCATGACTGTCCTTTGAAAGACTCAACAAGCAGCTGAAAGAGTCAGCTGCAGATATTTACACCCAACCAATGGACAGAAGCTGCTGACCCCTGTGGTTAAATTAGGGAAAAGCTGGATGAAGCTGAGGAGGAGGGCGACCCTGTAGGAGGACCAGCAGTCTCAACCTGAACCCTCGAGATGTCTCAAACACTGGACCACCAACCAGACAGCATACATCAGCTGATACGAGGCCCCCAACACATATACAGCAGAGGACTGCAGGTCTGGGTTCAGTCAGAGAAGATGCACCTAACCTTCAAGAGACTGGAGGACCCAGGGAATTTAGAGGTCTGGTGGGGTGGTGGGTGGGGACATCCTCCTGGAGACATGGGGTGGGATGTGAAACAGTCGGGGGTGGATGGGGGGGAGGAATAAAATCTGGAGTATAAATAAATAAAAGATTAAAAATAAACAATCTGTCACTCTGGCCTCTGTGAGCACCTGCATGTGCTCATACACAGAACTAAAAATTTTATAACATTGAATCTTGGTTCAAACCAGCACTGATGTGTGCTGCCGTTCTGCATTCTCCAATCAAGAGCTTCCTTAAGTCTCCTTTCTTAAGATTCTTTAGTCTGGTTTTCTGGACTTGCAATCTAATGCCTTAACCTCTCCGTCTCAACCCACAATGGGCTCTGAGCGTATCCACCGGCCCTGTTTAATCATTTTGCTGGCAGTAGATTATTTTCCTTGCAAAGATCTTCAAAGGAGGTCATCTGCTCAGCAACAGATCCACAGGACTCACCCCATCGCTCTTCAACGTAGTTTTCATATCTGGCATTGCAATTAGCAACATTTTCTGGTGCATCAGGCAGTAATCCATAGGTATAGAAATATCATCTCATCTTTATCTGTTCTATCTTAGTTGAAACATTTAGGGAGAAGACCAAGAAATAGTTTTACAAAGATAATCACCTAACTTGCCGGGGGAATTTTTCAGTCCTAACATATTAGGGATTTCTGCAACGCTAGATAAGATATTTTTAACTTTAATGACCCCCATCATACAGTATATCATATTGGCTTACAGTCAATAGTTTGCTCTTTCTGAATGCTCTTTCTAAATTTAAATTCTACATTAAACTTTCCACCATGGGCTTCTGGGAATGAACTTAAGTATTCAAACAGAATCAAAGTAGCTAGTGACTTGCAATTTTATGCAGGGAAGTCTTTTTCATTGTCCCAGGCTTCAGAAGTTGTTGTTTTTGCTTTTCCGGTTGTAATGGGGGCTGTTCTTGCTTTCTTAGATAAGGCCCTATTCACACCTGTGATATAGCCTGTTAATTTCAAGGGGCTTCATAAGCTGGCTGCAGCCCACATCTTCAGAATTGGGAAACATCTGCTTCTTCTGAGATAGAAATGTTCCCATTGCCCCCCACCCAACCCCTCTTTTTTGTGTGTTCTTTTTCTTTAATCTCCTGAAAACACTGAATGTATTATTTCAGGTACCACATACCTTTGACAGTAGGCTGGGTGCTTTTAAAGAGCAGCATCTCCGGCTGCTCAGCTGTAACAATGTATTTTTATTTTTAGGGTGGCTGGGAGCCCGTTATGAGTTATACACACAATCTGAATCTTCCATGGTCTCCTGGCCAGTCACGGGGGATACTGTACCATAGTGGGGAGCTTACACTCCCCATTTTTCTCAATAAGTAGGCAGACCGAGTATCAACTGAAACTGACAAATGGATATCACGTGTCTGGAAACATGTTTCTTGTATGTACCACCATTTCTCTGCATGTCTACGGAAATGTAAATGGAGATTAACCTCTGGTGTATGTCTGAGTGCAAGGAATTGCTAAATAGAACCCATTGCTGAGGGTAAAAGATACAGGCCAAACCATAGAGCGTGGACTCATGCTTTAGGGATACCTCCGAGATGTTTCCGGTGTCTCTTTCATTTTCATCCCCGTGCGGTCTAGATGAAGGGCTTCAGGAGTGGGGAGGGCATGCTCTGGCTCCTCCAACTTTCCATCTGGTTTCCCAATACTTAAAAGATGCCTTAGAGTCTAATCAAGAGCGGGAGAGTGGGAGGTGCCTTATAGAGACTGCATACCTTAGAGAGACAAGGAGACTTCAGAAAGACAAAAGGGGAGGGGGAGCCTCACGCGTGCGCACATGTGCCACAATTTCATGCCCTAAGGGGATGCCTCCTTATCCAGGGAACCAGCCTGAAGAAGGGGAAAGGGAACAAGAGGCAGGCAACAAGAAGGAAAGAGAATGGGATTTGGCAGCAGCCCATCATTTTGAAACAGTGAACATGAACCATAAGGGTCAGGATGTGCTTACCAAGTGAGAGCTGGTCTCAGTCTTCGGTGGGCTTTACATCAACAAGAGTGGCCCCTTCTTATGCTATAACATCCTACATACAAATATGAACATAAAAGCAATCGTGACTTAAAGATAACTGAAGGACTCACTGATGATGGCTCAGTGGGTAAGAACACTCACTGCTCAGTCTTGAAGAAGAGAGTTCACATCCCAGAACCCATACTGCATAGCACACAATCTCTTGTAACTCTGCCCCCAAGGACTACTGTCCTCTCCTGGCCACTGTGAGCACCCGTGCACAAATATGCACATAACATTTGCACAGACTCCCAGTCACACGTAGCTATAATTAAGTTAATCTTATTTTTTAAAAAAATATATATTCAATTTAAGAAAATATCTTCCAAGATCGATGGTTTCATTTTCTGTTTCTTTTTTTTCTTTGTGGTACTGTAGATTGAAACCAGAGCCTTGCCTATGCCAGGCAAATACTCCATCACCCAGCATATCCCCAGTCTTCATTCAGTTTAGAGAGTCTCACTAACTTGCCAAGGTTCCCTTTGAACTTGATGCAGTGGCAGGCAATGAACTCATACAATCTTCATACACCAGCCCCCTGTCTAGTTGGCATCACAAATCTGTGAACCACTAGGCCCCCTGCCTAGCTGAAAACTTTTTAACAGGGCTAAGACACTTACTTCATAGGGTAACATGTATAGTTCCAGAGGTTTTACACAATTTAACTTTCTACTCAGACAACCATGTATTTCAGAATATACCTGTCTCAGTTAGGGTTTTACTACTGTGAGACACATGGTGTGAGACACCATGACCAAGGCAACTCTTATAAGGACAACATTTAATTGGGGCTGGCTTACAGGCTCAGAGGTTCAGTCTGTTATCATCTGGGCAGGACTATGGCAGCATCCAGGCAGGCACGGTGCAGGAGGAGCTGAGAGTTCTACATCGTCATCTGAAGGCTGCTAGGAGAAGACTGGCTTCCAGGCAGGTAGGATCAGCCCACAATTACACACTTCTTCCAACAAGGCTACACCTACTCTAACAAGGCCACACCTCCTTATAATGCCATTGCCTGGGCCAAGCATATTCAAACCACCACAATACTGTATCTCTGGATCCTGGAGGAATAGGATCCAACCTTTGATTGGCCGCTGACTTGAAAATAGAAGGGTAGCTATGAGACAAGAGAGGGACTTTTATACAGAAAAATAAGAAGCTGTATGGAGCTCTCATCTGAATCAAAGGTAGACTGAAGTGTACCAGCAGGTAGGCCACAAAAAATATTTGCATTTGAAATCTAGGTTGTTTTCTAACAGAAATCTCAAAAAATGTTTAAATAAAGAGAACTATCAGGAGTGGTAACATAGTTTGAATTCTCCCTAAGCTACATGAGAGCCCCATCTCAAAAAAACTAAAGAAAACCATCAACAAAACAAACAGAAATCCAAAACAAAGTAAGTATAATGTCTACTAAGTATACATAGTAACCCGGGGCAGAGTTAGCTGGTTTGCATATACTGCCTTTCTCACCCTCTGTAACAGTACCATGAGTGAAGATAACCACGACCGTTTTTGTGAGTGATTAAACTGATTGGAAAGATGGTACTTGCCCATAAGCCCAGCTCATGTGGATCATCAACTTACAAAGACCTCACCGCAAGGTCACGGTGGACACAGTACAACCTGCAGTCCCCACTGTTCTCATTGAAGAAGCCGTGCAAGGCAGAAAGCATTCACTTAGAAAAAACAATATGTGAGAGCACATATCGTCTACTGCTAGCCGCCACCATATGATAATTCTGGTTACCTTTCATGGAATTGCAGAAGTTCCAGAGTCCTGCTGTTCATCTTCTGTGATAAAATGTTCCATGACAATGCTTGGAAGGGGACTCTTTTAGCTTTTGGAAATTTGTATATGCGCATGTGCGTGCGTGCGTGCGTGCGTGCGTGTAGTCACATGTACCGTAGCATGCATCTGCAGGTCAGAGAACAACTCTCCAGAGTCAGCTATGTTCAGTCACCTTGTAGGACGTGGAGATTAAACTCAAGTCCTCAGACTTAAGCAGAAATGCGTCTACCCTCTGAGCCACCTCATGCCTTCAGGTTCTGGGAACTTTTTCTTTAATGATTCCAAATGGGGCTGGAGAGATGACTCAGCAGTTAAGAGCCCTGGATGCTCGTCCAGAGGACCCGGTTTCAATTCCCTGCACTCACATGGTACAACATACAATCCTTTACTAACTCCAGTTCCAGGGGGTCTGATGCCCTCTTCTGACCTCTCCAGTATTAGGTATACATATGGTGCATATGCATGCATTCAGAGAAACACATACACATAAGACAAAAATAAATAAATCTTAAAGATAAATAAAACTTTAACAATAAAATCCTTTTAAAATCTGTTAGAATTGACTCTGCATGTGCAACTGAGAAACACTGACCAAGCTAATGGATCTTAACATAATGGTGAATTCTGAAGATTAGGGGACTGTTCTATTCTGTAGCATCTCCCTGGCACAAACACCTGCCTGCCTGCTCTGAATCTGCTATTGGGAACAGGATTCCGTTTTGCTTTGTCAGGCAGGCTGACTTCCCACAGAGCAGAGAGAAATCTGTGCCCAGGAGCAATTTTGGAGACAATGGGAAAACTGTATCTCACCTAAGCCTGCAAGGCTCGCTCCATCAATCACCCAGAGAACAGAACAACAGCCTGCTGGGGATGCAGTCCCCTGGAAAACCACTGAACACACAAAAGAGAGAAACCAACTAACCAAAGCCACACATGGAGGAGGGGACATCAGAAGGCACCGTTACCATCACAACAGGTTAACACCGGAAAACTCCTAAGAAATAATTGACAAAAAAAAGTATAATCAATACAGGAGAAAACAATCCACAAGGGATTCTTTGGGAGTATGTGTATGTATGGGGCTGAGACATAGATTTAGTAAGCGTGAACTTCCTACTAAAAGGATTTTCACACACAGCTTGGACAGATCACAGGAGACCAGACAGTTCCAAGAGGGGGGGTTTATTGAGAGAGAGAGAAAGAGAGAGAGAGAGAGAGAGAGAGAGAGAGAGAGAGAGAGAGAGGGAGGGAGGGAGGGAGGGAGGGAGGGAGGGAGGGAGGGAGGGAGGGAGGGAGAGAGAGAAGAGAGAGCAGAGAGGAGTAGAGGAGTAGAGGAGTAGAGGCCGGCCATGACCACATGGAGAGAGGGGGAAGGGAGAGGGGACTGGCGAACCTGCAGGCTCGGGGTCAAGGGACCAAGAGAGGAACAAGAGAGAGAGGAGGGGGCAAGCAGCCCCTTTTATAGTGGGCAGGCCTACCTGGCTGTTGCCAGGTAACTGTGAGAAGGAGCATACCTGGCTATTGCCAGGTGACTGTGGAGGTGGAGTTTAACAGATTACTAACATTCCCACATTTTGGTTTAATTAAAAAAGAAAAATTAGAAAGAGGTGACAGCGAAGCAGGAAAAGGGTTGTCGTGAAATCTGGCTACTTCCTGCTGGCACTGGAGGCTATGTGTCTCTAGGGGGAACCTAGAAGAATGGATATGGGGGAATGTTTATCCAGTCTTAGGAGAGCTGGTTGTTTTCTGTTGTCCAGGGTCTGTGGAGTGAGCCATCTGAGGATAGGCCAGAAAGAACAGATCCAGTAGAAGCAGCTGTGTGTGTGACAGGAGATGGAGCATTTGGAGGTTGCTTCTCTGGAGCTGTTCTGGATGCACCTGGACTTGACAAGATGTAGGAAATAAGATTAAGTACACTTGGGAGAAAGAAAATTTTTTCTAAGATGTACATTTGAAACACAGAGGGATCCCACCCTTTGTAATAGGTAGTGAGTGGGACCTTTACTTATCTGGATGGCATCTATTTGGTCCATGAGAGGTAGATCTGAGTGGGTTTCCTGTAGCTTATAAGTTTACAAAACAGATTACAGCATGAGTTAACAACACAAGCAGTCTCTAAGATGAACCTTTGTTGGATTGTATAGTGGAATATTTTAGAGTTAAGCAAGTTTAAAGGAAGTCAAATCATTTAGGACAATGGGATAGCGAGAAGAGAAAATATGAAGCATTTAATTGATGGCAACTGAGTTTAGGTAATCAGGTAACAGATAATATCTGTGAAAGCTTAGCTGTCAATGTAGTCAGAAGTCTGAGAAAGAGTAAACAATAATCTACCGGTTATATATTATTTTTAAAAAATGACAGAGTCTACTAGCCAACAGTTCCCGTGGTTTCCATAGTCTCTTGGGTGAAAGTCAGTTTGGCTTTTAAGCACAGAAGACACAGGGCTTTTTTCTGTGGAATGGATACATATAACATGAGAAATGACTTACCTTGATTTAGCCAAGTCAATTGACTCAGGGTATCCCATTGCATTTGTTCACATACAATCCAGGCTGTATGTTCTAAGAGTCCAGTGTCCGTGTCTTCTGAAACCATCTTGGGTAACTGTTAGAGGCTTTGGGCATTCTGTCGGCCATAAACTTAAAATATACTGTTAGCAGACTTCTGATAAGATTGAGAACCATAAGGATTGGTTGTAACTGAATAAAAATCTATCGATGTAGGTTAGGAAAGAGTTTTAAGTAACTTTGGTGGGTTGTATAGGAAGAGAAAAGCACATTTTTGTATTAGCACAGAAACATTTGGCTAAGAAAGCTGGATAGTATGGCTGGCAGGTTAGAGCTGTGAGCCACAGGTGTCACGGGCAGGTGAGGTCTGCAAGCCTCAGTGACAGGGCGGGACTTCCTGCTAGCATCCAGAAGTCGCTGCCCAGTGACTCTGGTGGCTACAGTTAGGAAAAGTAAGCATGTCCCATATCACCACAACGTTAGTCTTTGTGGCAGAAGGCACTAACACTTTACAGGTCCTGGGCAGCAGGATGTAAGGGGAAGGCCCAGAGCAGAGCTAAAAACCACAGAGGGAAGGGAGCAGGCAAACCGGCTGACCGGCGCAGAGGAGGCAAAGGGGGAGGGAGTGAGCCGGGTATTGAACCCGCTGGCTTTCCAGGCAAACCGACGGAACTGAGTGTGTTCAGGGGCCACAAATGATGAAGGAGGTGAAGAGGAAAGGGCATGAAAGGCTTTCCCTTGGAAGAGACACACTGGGGACTATGGTCGGACCCGGTGCTCCTAAGACAGTAAAGGCTCACCCGTGGAAGAGACACGCTGGGGAGTACAGTTGGATCCGGTGCTCCAGGGGCAGAAAGAACAGTCTGTCCAGGCCTGGCCTGGGGTACTCAGAGGCGAGAAATTGTCTCGAGAGGAGAGGGGAAGTGTCCCATCCAAGGGGAGTAATCGTACTGGTCCAGGCCTGGCCTGGGGTACTCAGTGACAAGAAACACGTGGTGTAGCAGTGGTGTTGTGTCTGTCCTGCACAGGTCACAGTAGCTGAGGTCTCCGAAGTCTTCATATCCCGGGTTTCAGCACCATTAAAAGGATTTCGGTGCACAGCTTGGAACAGATAACAGCAGACCAGACAGTTCCATGAGGGGAAGTTTATTAAGGGGGGGGGAGGAGAGAGAGAGCAGAGAGGAGTAGAGGCCGGCCATGACCATGTGGAGAGAGGGGGAAGGGAAAGGGGGAAGGGAGAAGGGACTGCGACCCTGCAGGCTCGGGGTCAAGGGACCAAGAGAGGAATAAGAGAGAGAGGAGGGGGCAAACAGCCCCTTTTATAGTGGGCAGGGCTACCCGCCTGTTGCCAGGTAACTGTGGGGAGGAGCATACCTGGCTATTGCCAGGTGACTGTGGAGGTGGAGTTTAACAGATTACTAACACCTACCATTTACTATAAATACATTTGAAGACGTAATAGAAAGGCTATGCTATGATGATGAATCATGAAGTAGGTGTGATTAAGGTGATGGCTCATAAAATAGATGCTATTTTATAGGGGCTGGAGAGAGAGCTTAGTTCTCAAGAGCACATACTTCCAGCGGATCTGAGTTTAGTTCTCAGCAACCACACTGGGCAACAACACACAACCACCTGTAACTCTAGCTCTGTTGTGTTTGTAAAATGATAAAGAGACAGAGGAATATGTTCTAGGGAGGTGTGGTGAGGTAGGGGGGAATGGGGTGCCTCAGTGGGCCCACGTTGAGGCATCCCTTCCTCCTAAGGGACCAGCGACAGAATGGTATAGTATAGAATAGAGTTTATTCAGGGCATAGGGAGGGGAGTGAAGAGGGTAGTAGAGGCAGAGAGGGGGGTGGAGAGAGAGAAAGAGACAGAGAGAGAGAGAGGTGAATAGAGGAGCCATGGGCACATAGAGAGAGAGAGGGAGAAAGGGAATAGAAAGAGAGGGGGGAAGGGAAGCAGAGAAAGAGCAAGAGAGGGCAAGAGGGGAACGAAAGAGCGAGGAGGGGGCAAGCAGCCCCTTTTATAGTGCTTCAGGCCTACCTGGCTGTTGCCAAGCACCTGTAGGGCAGAGCATACCTGGCTGTTGCCAGGTAACTGTGGGGGTGGAGCTTAGACAGACTGCTAACAAGCTCCAAGGGACTCAACGCCCTCTTAGGGCATCCACAGATACTTCTACACCTGCTTAGGGTAGTAGTCCCAAATATTTGGTTACATGAAGGGTGGGGGGGCCATGACAATGGGATGGGGCATGGAACGGTGATTATGAGTTCTTTGTCACATCCCACAGCCTTTATATCATAAGACCCATCAAGGCCCATGAAGCAACCTTGATAATACTGGTATACCTTTGGTGAATTCTGTGAGGCAATATGAGATTCTCCTTGGGGACATGGGCAATGTCTTCTGTATCTTGTTCATTTGTATGAAGACAATATAACCATGATTAATAACCCTCTGGTGGTATTAATTCCACTCTGGCTCCTGTTGCTGTGTCTTAATCTGTATGCAATTGAGACCTCGTTTATGCGTCACTGGTATGACTTCATTAATAGAATAATTGAAATGAATACTGTAATTAGGAATGAAGATATACTTGTAAACAGGATGATAAATCCGTATTTTAATGGATCTTGCGCACTTCAACAGAGCTGGGCCCTCGTTTACTAAAACAATGTTAATTATCGTTAGTCATAAGAAAATAAGCACTGAGTAATGATACTAAATACGGCAGAAAACAAAAGCCACCGACCGAGTCCCCAGTCTCAAGGACTCAGGCTTCATTCATGTGTGGCATACTTAATCTTGGTTGTAACCCCGTGGTAAGCTATGAGTCATGCCATCATTTCTATGACACAGTTGAGGACTTGGGGCAAAGATACAACGGACGACCCGCCCCGAGGCATGGCAGCTGTGAGCAGACGGGACTTGAATGTTAATGCAAGACCTTGAGCCTAGGCTTCTGTTTAGTCAACTCATGTGTGTCTCTCATGACAAATAAGGGGACAACATGACTATCCACAATTGGTCAGAAGTTTTACTGCTATATAGGTGAAGACAGAGATTCGGGGCTTTTCCTGTCTGCTAGGCTCTCGAATGGTCCGATTGCCATTACTCTGCTCCACTCCCCTCTCTCACTCTCAGCTTTGTACCCAGATTGGCCTAGAATTCAGAGTTATTATCTGCACAGACAGGCCTACCGTGCACTCACTGTTACCCCTCCAGATGGGTCCTGTGGAAGGTGTTGGTTCCAAAAGGAAGGAGAACCCTTTACCCTGTGTCTTAGTTAGGGTTTTACTGCAGTGAACAGACGCCACGACCAATGCAAGTCTTATAAAGGACAACATTTAATTGGGACTGGCTTACAGGTTCAGAGGTTTAGTCCAGTATCATCAAAGCAGGAACATGGCAGCATCCAGGCAGGCATGGTGCAGAAGGAGCTGAGGGTTCTATATCTTCATCTGAAGGATGCTAGTGGAAGATTGGCTCCCAGGCAGCTAGGCCAAGGGTATGAAAGCCCATACCCACAAAGCCACACCTACTCCAACAAGGCCACGTCTCCCAATAGCGCCACTCCCTGGGGCAAGCATATACAAACCATCACACTGTGACATCAAACTTCCCATTGGTTTTATTTTATATTCTTTCTTTTTAAAGGAAAAATAATTCCCATATTAGATTTTAAGAAAAGATACACAAACATTGCCGACAATTCCCATAGACAAGTTGGCTCAACTGTTTCTAATGGTAAATTCTAACAGCGTGGAAACAGAATTAATGCTGGTGTAACACTGTCAACAAAACCTCAGAGCTGATACAGGTTCCTCCATGTTTCCACTGCTGTTGGAACATGTTTCCATGCGCTACTGGGCCAGCACCTCCTCCAGGAGCCACCCTGGGTTTGGTGCCATGTTTCAAAAGTAAGGCAACTCAGTTTTCCTTCGTTCTGGATCTAATTCAGCTTTGGGTAGCACCGCTTAGGTGTGTTGTAGATGTCAGCACTTGTTTTACTTAATGAATAGACGGAGGTTGTGGGGGTGAGGGGCTCTCTAGGAGGCTCAAGCATGGGAAACATCTGTCACCAGGTTTTGCCCTTTTTCCTTCTCCGCGTTGCGAAGAACCATTAGATTATACTCCTAAAGCTAGCCCCCAAGGTCCAGTCCATTGATTTGGCCATTGACTCATTCCTGAGACAAAACATCAAGGTCCAATAATCAAAATCGTTATTTGGCTAACGTGTCCAATCAGGATCTAGCACAGACTTATAACGTGACTTTCTTGGTCCGCCAGCTTTCCAATAATGCCGCAGAGACTTTTTATTACTTATGAATGCTTAAGGCCTTTGCTTACTCTTGTTCCCAAATAGCTCTTAATGCTTAATTAACCCATTTATATTCATCTATGTTCCGCCACGTGGCTCGTTACCTCTCCTCAGTTTCATAAATCCATTCCGACTTCCTCCATGTCTCGCTGGCGAATCTCTCTCTTTCCTGTCTGACTGCCCAGAGTCTGACTTTTTCCCAGAGTTCCTAACTCTGCCTGAATGCCCCGCCTATCCTTTCCTGCTTTACTATAGGCTGTTCAGCTCTTTAATTAAACCAATCAGAAAGAGATGGAGAAGATATTTACAAAACACTGAGACAGCCGATGCTTCACACTGACAACTTTGCACCATGCACCAGAGATTATCCTAGCATAGACTCCCCCTCTTTCCTCTTTAAAAACCCACTCCTGCGAAACAAAAAAGAAACAAACAAACAAACAAACAAACAAAAAAACCGCTTGTTGCTGGCTTGAGAATTTGGTGTCTTGGTGCATCCTGCACTCACTCTGGGGCCATCCTTTCCTTTACATGGAGTTCCATGACAAGTTAAAGATTATGTCTTTAAAGATTGGGACTCAATATATGAATACATGAATTCTAGAAATACATTTCTCTCTCCCCTCCACCTTCTCTCGGAGCTGGGAATTAAACAAAGGGCTTTGTGTATGCTAAAGAGACACTAGGTAGAGCCCTTTCCCCAGTAGAGCTAGGGGATATGTCACCTAACACATAAATGTTTATCAACACCTATCTGTGTGTTTCTCGTGTAACTGTGACTTATATAAACATGTCTGTCTAATCTAGAGCCACTCCATCATTCTGGTGTCCTTGCCTGTTGGCTGCTTGTTTCTCTGACTTTAAAAACCATAGCTGCCAATTTCTATCCTTTATCTTCAATTTTCCGGCTCTTTGTTTATGTGCATTCTATAGAGAGCACAAAGCTCCAGAAATGATACCTTCTACCCACAAGGAAACCAACCATATGCACTCACTACTGATATTACTTTAAAATTTTTTATTTTATTTTTATTTATGTATTTTATGTGAGTATGTATACAAGCATACAGGTACTGATGTAGTCCAGGACATTGGATGCCCTAGAACTGAAGTTACAAGCCATTGTGAGCCATCTGATATGGGTACTGGAAAACCAGACTCTCATCCTCTATGGAAGCAGTAGATGTTCTTATCCACTGAGCCATTTCTCCAGTCCCCAAACCTCAAACTATTGAAAGTGAATAATATTAGTGTAGTATCTAAAACATTATCTCAAATTATATCGTACTGAAGAGTGTAATGGAGAATCTGCGAAGATCTTCTATCATTTCATCAGCCTGATCTGTAAAGCCAGTAGTTCCAGCAGACTCCCCAGTTGGCTGGAGGTAGACTTGACTGTTCTTTCACTCTGGGAAACAATGGCCAATCCCTGCACAGAAAGTGTGAAGAGGATTCAGACTTGAGCATAAATTTCTGAGGAAAAGAAATTGGTAAGTCAAATCCTACTGCCGGCAAGAAGGTGATCAACAGAACAGTTCTTTAAGAAGGAATTATTGTTACTGTTGTTGTTGTTGCTGTTGTTATTTTCTTTGTAATATCTGATTTCCATAAACAATCTCTTATATTTCCTATACACCTATACATATTTAGGTATATAGTAATAGAATACACACACACACACATACACACACACACACACACAAACAGAGGTGTAAATTTTCATACCCTTGCAGGCTTCAACCCTCCCCCTCATTTCTCAATTACACTCATCAGCATGGCATGGGACCATCCATGTCTGCAGTAGGTAAATAAATGTACTGGGGGAGTCAGTGAGAGAAACATTCTTTATCTTGGACGTAGACTCACACACTAAATATCAGATCGTAGAGTTCCAGTCACCATGTCTTACCAATGAAGAATGTGCTAAGAACACATGCTCACTGGCACCCGTTGAACTCACTCATCCTTTCTAAGTTCTCCTTTCGATCTTCAGAGTGATTAACACCTTCTTATCAACCTTCTTCGTGTATTCTAGGCAAGCACTCTATTGAGTTATACCCTTAGCTCTTCAAAAAGACTTTAATTTGAAATCTGGCTTGGTTCTTCTGAAAATAAAAGAACTTTTTAAGTTTCTTGTCTTCCTATAAAACTAAAATTTAAGAGAAATTTAGTGAGATTCAAATTTTCTTTAATATCACTATACTATTACTATTGAAAATATTATTACTGTTGAAAATAGTTTCAGTAGACAGAATTCCAGTGCTTACTTGCTGTCCTTTTCAGAGGTAAGTTCTGTGGTTAATGCCTAGTTTGTAATGTACTAAACAGCCACGAGGGGATTTCTCAATGAATAATTAAAGGCAAGTTCTATCACAACACCAACATTCTTCACATTTTTAAATAAGAGAGAGTTCTAAGATCCAGACTGAAGTCACAGGACCCCTCTCTTTGCCAGACTGGCCACCTCCCCACAGTTGTCCTTTAACCTCTAAGATTTCAGGTTGAAGTAGGGAGGTGAGGTCATAGACAATAGGTACTGGAATCATACAGCCTCTTTGCTGCCCATAAAGCACAGCTAGTCCATACAGAATCTCTATTCTTCGAAGCAACCCCATCTTGTTCTAGAAGATTTACATGGGTGGACTTACTCAATGAAAGGCTGAAATTGGGAATGTGAGTACATTGTACCAGGTTGAGAGTACAAATGCCCAGCAGAGCCATTATATCTGACACTTTACATACCCGTGTTACTCCAGCCTCTATCCCCAGAACAGAACAGAAAGGAAGGAAGCAGGCAAGAAAGAAAGAAAAACACTTAGTATATTCTTCAACATTATATCCATTTCTATATGATGACTCAAAACACTGCTCTCTGGCATGCTGACACTACTCGTATACCATAGCATCTTGTCATGTGCACTTTCCCTGTGGTCAGATATCCTGAAACCAACGGATATGACCAGAGGGGCAGCACAGCATAAGTGATTGTCCCCTGGGAGGACCAGACAGTGATCTATGGACATCAGTGCCTGAGGATCTAGAAATCCTAAAATGAGGAGAGTTGGCCAGTCTACCTAGTCCAGTATATTTTGAGAAAACAGCCGCCAACATGTGGAGAAGAGGCTCCCGTGCTGGTGGGGCTACGGGAATGCAGTGGTCCTTTGTGTGATCAAAGGCAGCGATAGGAAGGCTGTGTGTGGATAGGGCTGCTCTGCTACAATAGGGAGCTGTGGTGGAAGATGAGGCTTCTGAGGGCCAGTGGGAGGAGATTTCATGGACCTTGTGCATCTTCACAGGATCCTTGAATACCTATGGTGGGTGGGAGAGGGGAGCTAAGACCATAGAAATCCAAAGATGACTGTGGATTCTAGAAACCAACTTGTCTAGAAACAGAGAAGAGACTTGCTTATTTTAGGGGCTCACTGAGAAGGAAGGAGGTATTAGGTATGTTTATCTTAGTGACATTGACTTCCATATCTTACTGTACTGTTTTTATGTTCCTAATTCCTAGCTCTAATATATAGGCAAGATGACTGGGAGGAGGGAGAGGTGGGTCCAAAAGCTCATGGATTTATTGTCCTAAGCTCAATCATCCTAAAAGCTTCATCCCCCCTCCTTTATTTAAAATTTGAAGCCTTATAGTGAGACTCCTTTAACAGACAGTTCCCATGATTCACACATGTCTGATGTTCAGTAAAAGTCTAAAGATGCTGAGGTTTACAGCAGCAAGCATGACAAGCAGTTGACAGAGTCAGGTGTACAGTAGAATACAACAGGAGTGAGATGTCCATGGAAGAAGATGGAGACCACAGAACATAAACTGAGATGGAAATAGGGTGCACCCTGCTCTGGAAAGGAACTGGGTAGACTCTGGACTGCCTATGTATGCCCCTTAATGTCCAGAGACCTGAGAAGGATGGGATGGTCCAGTTCCTGTACCTCTATACCTGTATACCTGTATACCTCTATAACTGTACCAAGTTGGAGCACCCATTGAGAAGACCTTACCTCTGTTCCTCTGAGCCCAGTCCTACACTGTGGAGTGCAGAATTCACCCAACTTTCCTTTCTTTTCCTATGGCAAATCCATCAGCAAGGAACAGCTGGGAACCACTCCATTACTCAAGTTTCCTTTGTATCTTTAGGGCACATCAGCAGGCAGCCATCGATTGCTGCACGCAGTTGCTTCTTACTACCCTCCTTCTCTGGTTATTCAAGGCCATCTTAACTCTATCCATTAAGATCCATTTCTGCCTCCACGGCTACCAATGGCTAAGCAAGTCTTTGTCTCATTACACCATGTACCACCAACCCTACCGGTTTCTGCTGTGTTTAAAAGATCATTGCAATTAAACTGTCTCAGCCCACACATCTAGGATAAAATAATTCTCGATTAGCTGATTCACAAATTTAATTCCATCTTCAGTAATTGATACTATTCTCAGGTTTTTGAGATATAATGTGGTCCCCTCTAGAGGCTTCATTCTGTCCTAGACAGTATAGTGTGGAAGCATGAACTACAAAGTTTTTCTTCCCAAGGATAGGGAGAATCAGGTCCTCCAGATTCTTGACCCATTTTATCTTTGTGACAGTATTTATGGGATCCCATGCTCTGTGCAAATGGAGTCTCACTGTGAACTACCTGGTCAGCATGAAGGTTGGATTAGTGTGCTTACTTCCATCTTTGGAGAGGTTAATCAAAGCCAAAGGAAGACAAAGCCGTTGCCTTTTCCAAGAACTGAGAGATGAAACAAAACTTACCCACCAGTGACCCTTGAGGAGAAAGCTAAAGACAGCTACTGATGGTATTGGACCTGATACCTTCATTTGAAGTGTGTTCTTCATAAGCAACATGAATCAGACCCTGAGAGCTATATCAGCTGAAGAAGCTCAGATATACTCACTTAGCAACCTGGGAGAGAAAGAGGGGGTTGTGGGGTTGTGTCTTTCAGGACTCATGCTTTTAATGTGCTCAGAAACTTTTTACTTGAACGACACAGTGTTTTTAGCTTTTAAAGGTTGTACGCAAACTTGGGGGCAAGCTATTTTAATTCTGAATACCTTTAAAATGAAAGTGGTTTCCTTTAGGACAAAGGCATTTTTCATTATTTACAAGTTTATTTATTTTCACCTTCTTTTTTTTTTTTACATCTCAATAGTGTCTCCTATTCATCTTTATCTAATTGCCTCAGGATACAACCAGGAAATGAGCATAACATTTATTTAGTTGTAACTCACTGGACTTCTGGACAAAGATGTGTTTCCTAAGTTAGTCTTCTTATTCTACAGCCTTCATGTTTCCAGAAAGTTCCATAATCATCTTATTCAAACTTCCTTCAATTTCAGTTTGTCTGCTATTTCCCATGATTGAATTTGGAGTGTGCAGTCTTGCCAAGTAAAATATAAATAAAATTATATCCTGCTGTTGATCAATTCCCAGTACACTTATCCCTCACAATTTTCATCTGTTCACCCATTTACTTAGTGATTCCATGTGGGAAACTCTCATTCACTATCTCCACCCTTTGTGTATACTCCCAAAGCAACCTCAAGAACCAGCTTAGCAGCCTGGGACACACACACACACACACACACACACACACACACACACACGAACATTCTTACAATGAACTTGGTGGCTCCTTTACTTGCACCTACTATGCAAACATGCACCCCTTTCTGAACAATGAACCTAGCAACCTTGACTCCCCACCTACATTTGTATCTGGCAATGTATACAGCCCTCGCTGAGATGGTATCCATGCTCATTCCCTAATGAAGACTTAACATCGACTGTTTCTGTTAAAATAGTACAGTGTGGGTTGAATGCCAGTCCAGCCCAAACTGGTTTGGGGGTCTATGCACAATAAGGCAATATTGTGCCCACCTAGTAAACTTTTAGAGAGATATTCCTATTTACCATCTAACATCTTTTGTACAGCTGGGCATGTAGGTGATTTAAAACCAGGTGCATTATGGGAAGGAACAGTCACAGCAGAAAATGGTCAAATGGCATAGATTATCAATTAAAACAGAGAGCCACCTACACTGTGTCCCTTAGTAGCCAAACTCCGCCTTCTTTAGAATTCCATAACAGCCCACACAGTAACTGGGCGCCATGAGCAGTCACTCAGGTGGTCCACTGTCAATCTTGATACTTCATCCATCTCTAATCTCTGCTGCTGTGTGTTTCAAATAAAACCATCTTTCTGACCTTTCAAATCTGTGTGATTTCTTCTTTTCAATTCTTTGGCTAAGAAACCAAGAACCTGGTAATTATACTTAGTCATTTGTTTATACCAGATACCTGCATCTGGAACAAGCACCTGGAGGCTTTTGTAAAAGAAATCAGTAAAGTCAACATCCAAGTGTTGAGTCTGAACACAAAGTGTCTAAGTGATAGTCCTGGCTTCCAAGTATGATGAACTTCACATATTTGTTTCAGGTATTAACAATACCTGATATTATCAAATGAACAAAACAGTCTTTTCAGTGAAACAAAATTTTTGGTTAGAAACAATTTGGTATGGTAAAATTCTAAACACCGAGACTATTACCTTAAAATACCATAAATAGTATTTGAAAACATGACTTAATACATACTTTTGTTAACATAAAACTGTTATACCTGTAATCCAGAATTGTATGGTAAATATATTTTATACCATGGGGCGAAGTAAAGAGACAATTTAATTTTAAGTTGTATTCTCCAAAGAGAAATGATTTTCAACTTCTAATTCAAAAAGAGTATACCCAGAGACAGTGACTGCTTTGCTCCGTCCCCCAAAGGCACTTCTCTAGAATATTCTAGAATGCCCTAAGTTACTATGAGTCAGAAACTGCCACGTCAAGATGAAATGATCCATTTGACAAAGTTTACAGTGAACAGTCATAATATTTTTCTAAAGCTAACCCTATTTAAAGAAACTTTATAAAAATTTCTACAGTCTCACCCCATACACTCAACCAACAAATGGAATATGAAAGCAGTCAGCCATGTCAAGTCTGTTATAAACAATTTACATGTAACACGGGCTGAGTTGACAAAGAAGGTTGAAGCCAATTCTTTACTCCTCCCGTGTGTCAATGGACAAATCTTTAGTTCACCTCATAATGACAGCAGTAAGGTATTTCTTAACAACATTCTATTTAGAAATAGATTGGTTATTTAGAAGCATAATTTCTTTTTCCAACATAATATTTTTACTATTTGGGGAATTTCACAGTGCACCCCAATCATACTCACTTCTTAGTCCTCTCAGGTCTGCTCCCCTTACTCTTGTGGCCTCCTCCCCCTGCACCCCCCCACACACACACAAAAGAAAGAGAAAGAAAAAAACAAAACCCAAACCACCCTTTCCCCAAAATCAAGTCCAATTTGGGTTGCCAAACTGGAGTACGGCCAAACTCCCAGTGGCCAGCCCCTTAAAGAAAACCAAGTCCTTCTCCCACCCCTACCCCTGCCAGAAGCCATCACTTGAGGAGAGCTACACTCCCACATCCTTATCACAATTTTAAGAGTTCTCTAGTCTCTCTCTCTCTCTCTCTCTCTCTCTCTCTCTCTCTCTCTCTCTCT
>NW_021604632.1:2232751-2272460 GCF_004785775.1 Grammomys surdaster
CTCTCTCTCTCTCTCTCTCTCTCTCTCTCTCTCTCTCTCTCTCTCTCCCTCTGTGTGTGTGTGTGTGTGTGTGTGTCTTTCTCTCTTGCTAAGACAAGATAGCCAAATGAAATGAGCTTTAACAAACATTAACTTTCAGAATTTCTGAGAAAACATCCAGAAGCATTTCTCCTGGAAAACAGCCATTGCCTCTTTTTGACCCTGGTACGTTCAATGAAATGACCTTGGGCTTTATTTTAAAGGGCTGGTTAACACAAACAACTACTCCACTGCCAAAGACCTAACCTCCTTATAGGCATCAAGATAAGAGCGATCAGGTCCGACCATGGAGCTCTATCTGGGTAGCGACTAGATTATATCCTTAAGGCACCATAGGTGTGTCCAGGTTGGAGAGAACCTTCATCCAAGTCATCTTCATCTCCTCCCAAAGGATCTGAGGGCTTAACAAAATCATTTGTTATCTCTATGGCTATAAAAAAAAACCCAACTGTTGAAGATACTGCTTTGATATTCTGAATAACTGTCTCAAACTGTGCATTTGATGACAGAGCATCTCTGGCAGCTTCTTTTAATTGAGGGTCATGAGTAGTTAGAGTGTAGACCCTGGAATTAGTGTGTGCTAAGAAGAAAAATTGAGAGTCAAGGTAAAGGGCATGGCCAATTGAACTAGCACACAGGTCCCCTAGCCTGAGTGGTAGGCTTAGGTACAAGGTTCCCCTGAACACACCATCCCCATATGTCAGAGAAGGAGACACTGAAGGTAGAGTCATTGCTATTTGCCTCTGTTGTTTGCGGTATTGTAGAAGGGGATGCAGCCTCTGAGGCACTCCATTAGGCAAGGGAATCCATCCCCCTGTCATCTGAGACAGGAGAAGTAATTCATCTGTCTGGTAGACAGGATGTTTTGGGTTGACCTACATTACCAGAGCTGGAGACCGCTACAGAGGGAGAAGCAAGAGAATTCTGCCAGGTCTTATTTCCCATGTACCCTTGTCCTGTAGGAAGGCTAGCGTACAACTTACTCTGGTGGGATTGTGCTCCATGCAGGAGAACTTGTGCTCCATGCTAGGGTACAGCAGGGGCCTGGGGATATTCTGCTTTGCTAAATATATTGTAAATTTAATCCATTTTACTCAACCATTCAATATTTTACACTCAGCTTTTAAAGTATGCCTGGTTTTGAATATTATGTTACATTAAAGAAATTTTAAGTTTACCTTAAACCTGTTTTGAGTCACTTGCTTTAGGCTTAATTTTGACAACATGTACAGAAGGCTATACGATAGGAGATAAAAATTGGTCTCAGGATGACAAACATGGTGTGTACTCACTTATAAGAGGAGATCGGCCTAAAGTTTAAAAAACAAATAAAGGATAGTCATGCTACAATCCACGGACCCAGAGAGGCTAAGGAACAAGGAGGGCTCAAGGTGAGGACACATTTATCTTCCTGGAAAGAGGAAAGAGAATTTCTCAGGTACATGGGGAATGGATTGAAAGAGTACCGGGGGAGACAACTGGAATGGGGGGGGCATTTAGGGAGCAAGGTAGAAACCTAGTGCAATAGAAACTCCCAAGAATCTATATGGGTGACCCTAGTAAAAATTTCTAGTAATGAGGGATACAGTCCCTGAACTGGCCATCTTGTGTAACCAAGCAAGGCTTCCAGTGGAGAGATTGGGACATTAATCATTATCCTGTCTGCAAGTTGTCCTGGGGTAAAGGTGGTGCAGAGATTGTGAGAGTGGCCAACCAATGACTGGTCCAGCTTGAGACCCATGCCACAAGAGGGAGCCTACTCCTGACACTGCCTGGACGGCAGGAACCAGAGGCCTGAGGCAGGATAGCCCAGAGACCCATGATAGAACCAAACATGACTGGGGGGGAAAGTCAATGAAATTATTTCTTATAATACTCAGTTCCTCTGACTCCTTGAATGATGAACAGTGATGTGGAAGTATAAGTCAAATAAATAAACCCTTTCTTCCCCTACTCGAATTTTGGTGACGATGTTTTATCACAGAAATAGAAACCCTAAGATGTTAGCACTGGATATCCTGATCAACATTTCATCCTCTTTCTCATGTCCATGATAAACTATTATGTCACTCCCTCAAAATTGTCTCTTTCTATGAAGAAAAGGGGGAGAGGTTCTTATCCCAAAGTACAGATCAAAATTTCATAACTGGACATTATATGACAGCCACCATGAAAAAGTGCTAGGTTGTATATTCCTCTCAGAGTTCTTGACACTCCTGTCAATACCTCCTGTGTCATTCAACAGTATGCTCAACTTTCCCGATCAGTGCTCTGGTGGAAAATGCAATTCACATGTGATTTTGCAGAAGGCAAGGACACTGTTATCTCATTCTTCAGGGTGTATTGGGTAGACGTTCCAAATTGCATAAGGGCTTATGGGTGGAGGCCTCTGACATCACAGGTCTCCAGTGTCTCTGAAGGTCTTCCTGAGAGGATGACAAAGCCAGGCAGCGGCAGCATGCTCCAAAGAGTCTGAGAGAGGAAGGAGCACAGAGTCACTGCCAAATCAGTTGCTGCCCCTTTAGCCAGATTCCAGGAAACCTTCCTGTGTTTCAGAATTACTCCCTGTCAGCCAGAAATCCATGGAATGGTGAGAGTCAGCTTGTCTGTAGGTGAAATGTTAGGCATAGAGGAATGGCCGCCTTGCATTGTCCTTAGGAGGAATGATAAGAGGCCAGAATCCCTTGGTGTGGGAAGAGGCCCTGTGACCATTCTTATGCAAATCTCCAGCAGCCAGGGCACCTTTGCCTGAGGTTGCCCCAATTTTCTCTTTGAAATGCAGATGGAGCAACTGGCTCAGAGCTTGAGCTAGTTCCCTTTGAAGGTTTATTTATTTATTATTCTGATGAGTGTTAAATTTTTTTTCCTTCTTTAAAAGAGATAAATATTTTTGTTTTCTGTTGCTGTGATAAACACCAAGACCAAAAGCAGCTTGGGGGGGGGGGGGGGGGGAGGGGGCTATTTTCACATTGCTTTCTGCAAGTTGAAATCAGGCCAAGAATTCAAGCAGGCAGCTTCACGTTGGAAAGCTGCTTCCTGGCTTCCCCCCACCCACCCACCCCCCCGCCCCCAGCGTGCTTAGTTTGCCTTGATATGAGGCCCACCTACATAAGGATGGTGCCGCCCACAGTAGGCTGCACCTCCCACATCAATTAGAAATTAAGTAAATGCTCCAGAGATGTGTCCATAGGGCCAACCTGGTGGAGACAAATCTTCAGTTCAAGACTGTCTTTCCATGTATGCTACCAAGATCAGCTGTCTTGGTTGCTCTCTGACATTTCTCCTAGAAGATTCCTTTAAAGTGGGAGATGACCAAACAATGTAAATCAGTTCTAGACTGTTTAATCAAAGTGGATCTGACTCACCTGTTCTCCTCAGTTCAAAATGAAAGACCCCAAGAAAGGGGGCGTAATGTATCACTATAGCTGCCTCTATTGACTACTCCACAAGTTTCCATACAAAACGTTCTTTTCCTTTTTTGGTTTTTTTTTCACATTTTTTTTTTTACTGGATATTTTCTTTATTTACATTTCAATTGTTTTCCCCTTTCTAGGTCTCTTCTTCAGAACCCCCCTAACCTATGCCCCCTCCCCCTGCCTCTATGAAGTTGCTCCCCCACCAACCCACCTACCCACTCACCCACTCCTGTCTTTCTGCCCTGGCATTCCCCTACACTGGGGCATTGAACACCCTCAGGCCCAAGGGCCACTCCTCCCGGAGCCATGGTCTCTTCTCCCGGAGCCATGGGTCCCTCCATGTGTACTCTTTGGTTGGTGGTCCAGTCCCCAGGAGCTCCAGGGGGTCCAGCCAGTTAACACTGTTGCTCCAAAATGTTCTTAATGGTTTTGTTTCACATCTGCAGGAGATGTTAAACTGCTGTCAAGAATCTTGTTATTAGGGGTCCATGAGGTAGACACTTACCACCGAGTCTGATGACCTGAGTTTGATTCCTAGAACCCACCTAAGGGAGAAAGGGGGGAACCTACCACTGCAGGCTTTCCTCTGACCCTCCCCATGTTCACTATGGGATAAAGCTGCCTCCCCGACATGCTGGGATAAGCAAGACCCTCACTCTATAGTGGAAAACCCAAGGGATTAGTGAAAGCAAACGTCTTTACTATTGACTCTGCAGAACGAGATGCCTGTGTGTGTGTGGGGGGGGGAGGCTCACATATACATTTGTCACATTTGTCACAAATAGTAGTTGCTAGCATTCTGTCTAAACTCCACCTCCACAGTCACCTGGCAATAGCCAGGTATGCTCCTCCCCTCAGTTACCTGGCAACAGGCAGGTAGGCCTGCCCACTATAAAAGGGGTTGCCTGCCCCCTCCTCTCTCTCTCTTGCCCCCTTACTCCCATGCCTGCAGGTTGCCCTCTCCCTTCCCCGCTTCCCTTTCCCCTCTCTCCACGTGGTCATGGCAGGCCACTACTCCTCTACCTTTCTGCTTTCTCTCTCTCTTTTAATAAACCCCCCTTCGTGGAACCGTCTGGCCTCCTGTGGTCTGTTCCAAGCTATGGGTGATAAATCTAACAGTAGTTTTAAACGTCTCTGATCATAAGAAATTCCTACCTTCTTCCCCACATAGACTGATGCTCCAGGGAGTTAGTCTTCAGGCTTTACTAGCATAGCCTTCTTCCCAAATTTCCCATCCTGTTGGTTCAGGATACAAAGCCTTAGCTAATGACTATTGTGGGGCTTGAGACTACCTCCTTTTCTGAGCAGACAGGCTTTCAACCTCAGAGCTCTGAGACAGGTAAGTTTCAGCTGCCAACTATGGAAGAGAATGCCATAGCATCTCCTGCCGTGTCTGTGACTCTTTGACGAGCTTTTTCTTTTAAACTGTTTCATTTTCTCTCTTAAACTATAGGAACACTATTTTTCCCCCCCAGGTTTGACATAGCACCTTAACACCACAGCGACTGCATTGGTTGTAAGGAACATTTTCTCCGACTGGTTAGCTGTGAGACCTTGTAAGTTGCTTATTTTTAACAGTGATCAAGAGCACCTGTCAGAAACAGACCCTGTCAGTCTAAATCAGTGATGCCTTTTTAGCTAGCAGGGACTCTGTACTTCAGGGGATGCTAATTCTCTTTATTTGTCTCAGCTAGTGAGCAGGTAGAGCTTTAGGTATGAAGGATGGGTGGGCATCATGGTCTGGCCTCTACCACCCTCTCTTTAGTGGTCCTCCTCTTCTGTGCATCCACCTGATGTAATAGGAGGGAGATGTGTAGCCTGTGCTGACTTGCCTGAGGAGTGATGAAAGGCTCATCTGCTGGGAAAAATTGAACCAGTGGTCCAAGCAACTAAAGTCAGATCAGAGGTGTCCAAATTCTTACTGCTGCCACCTTTATTATGCTGTCCCCATCCCCTGACCAGAGGGTATGGAGAGGAAATTAGAATGAGAGACTGAGGAGTCCCATGGTTCATTGCACCATGAAGGGTCTCAGAGATTCCTCAGGAAAATCCTGTAGGAAGGATGGACTTGAGGACGGTAGACAGTCTCTTTTGCTCACTGTGCATGTGTGTCTGCAAACACCAAAGTTAGCAGAGTAACAATCCACGTGTGGCAAGGAGGAAATTCAGTGTAATACGAGGCAGTAAGCTGGTTGTTGGTTTGAACTCCTAGAGTCTGACACCAGGCAGTTTATTTGAGGTGTGTTTAAGTACAGTACAATTTTGGGATAAAGATTCCTGGTGACAATTAACTCAATCCCATGTGGACAATAAAGCTCAAAGCATGGCTAGAGGCTTAGATTTTTCAAAACCTACTTTAATAAGTGTTCTTAAAATGCTTAAACCTCCCTTCTAGCCCACCACTCACCAGAGGTAGTGGAAAAGAAAGGTTACTAGGAAACGGGATTTACGGACCTATTTAGAAATAGTTCTTTGGGGCTACTTCAATCTTTGCTGTCATCAGCCTAGACCACTTGGCAGCCAAACACCAACATGAATCAGCAATGGCAATCCAGTCCACCCAGCAATCACCAGTCACGAATCAGCAATGGCAGTTTGATCCAGAAGAAACCAAGGATGCTCTGACCATTGGCCCAAGTCCTCAGAAGTGGCGAGAAGCTGCTGGAATATCATGAGAAGTGTGCTTTGGTGGTGTCTATGATGTCACAACAAGTAAAGATCAGCAACTCAATGTAAGGTGAACCAATACTCGAGAATCATCAGCCTCAAGCTAAGACTGCCGAGGTAGAGCAAGGTGAACCAATGCCTGAGCTTCCCCGGCCCCTCCACTGTCTATGGCGACTTATTTATATGCTTTCTAAACATCATGCTTCCTCTCATGTGTCTGCTTTAGCAAAACATATTTCACCTGTATCTGCTTCAGCAAAATATCCTTTCACCTGTCTGCCCTAGGAAAACATCATTTGACATATCTTGAGTTCCCAAAGACACCAGAAATTTCCACTTCATGTGACTACATCAAAACTCTTTGCAAAGTACACAGGAGCTCTAACACAAAGGGGGGCTGTATAGATGGACTACTTGTGTTATCTACAGGGCCTCCGGGAAGATCTGGTGTGGTCTCAGTCATTCAGATAGCACAGAGGTCACTGGGCTATCAACCACCTCTGCTCTGTTTGTAAACTATGTGTGCTATCCCATTTCAAGATGAGTTCTATTGACTGAGAAACAACGCTCAAGATAAAATTCTAGAGAGAATGACTGAGATAAGCATATGAATCTGCAGGAGTCAGGTATGGCCTGTTCCTACAGAGAGCACTGGTTATTTATTAATGTTATCTATTATCTGCCCTTTGGCTGGAAAACAGGTTATACATCTCCCTTGAGGAGACAACAATGCATCTTTAACATTCCTGGTTTGCCTAGTGCTTATCTGTGAACACAAGGACCCTTGTGCCCTCTACAACTGTGTATGTCTGCTTATGGAAGAACCTGGCTTAAGGAGTGGGAAGGATGGGGAGATCATGTCTCCAATAGTTTTAGAAGTGACACCCATAAAGTCTCACCAACATTGACTGCCTAAGTGTGAGCTGAACACAGATGACACCAATAGACATGGTGACGTGCAAAAATGGAAGTCCGTGAGGGTTCAAGCCAGGACGAAGAACTCACAGGAGAGTAAGAAATGATGAGAGTGGAGTCTTCCCTATGGAGGAGCCCACCGACTGGTTAGCCAATCAGCCCTGAAAGCATGTAAGGAAAATACTGAACGGATTGTATTTATATATTTAGGAACACGCATGAGCACGCATACACACACACACACACACACACACACACACCAGTTAAAGAAAGGCCATGAATTTAAGAGAGCAAAGGGGTAGGAGGGAGAAACGAGAAGGGGCAAAATGATATCATTATATTATAACCTCAAAATATAAAATAGTACAATAAAAAATGAGCAGAGAAAAGTGAATTACTCAGGGTGCCTGTTGCTGCTGCTTCTACTCAGCTAGCTTTCTTCTTTCCCACATAGGTCAGGGCTCAGCAACAGTAAATGGTCTTCTCTTCTTAATTAACAACCAAGACACACACACACAACCCACAGCCCCTGCCCAAGACGTGCCTACAGGCAACCTGACCTAGGTAATCAGTTGAGATTCCCTTTCTCTGGTGATTCTAGCTGTGTCAGGTTAACAGTTAAAACTAACCAACACATCTGCTTTTCTATAGTCTCCTGTCCTCACTGGTCTTTAGATTTGGTTCAGTTATTGTCTCCAAGTCTGAGATATGAAAACCATATGAAATTACTTGGGTCACTTGTAGTGCCTGCTAAGTGAGATCAGCTGTCTTCTAGGCCTGAGGCTTAAATTGTAGTGGGTGATATTTAAATCTCCAACCCGAATAGGACTGGTCAATGAAAACACAACTCAGTAATTATGAATATATTCTGTAAGCCAAGATTGGACAGATACCCCTACACTACTCTGTTCCCCAGCTATCAGACCTTTTTCCAGACCCTGTGTTTGTCTTTCTACCTCCTGCTTCCCAGTCATCATCTCTCTCCTCTCCTTCTCCCTAGTCGTTCTCTCTCTCTTCTCTCCCCAGTTGTTGCCTTTATTTCTCCACCTCCCCTTCATCTGTCCAATCACTGGCTCCAGCCTTTATTTTACAAATTAAGATGGGCAGAAGGTTCACTAGAAATCACCTATGTAATGATTCACACCTCCTCTGCAGCCTTTCACAGGAAAGGGGAATTAGTATCAAAATACAAGGCCAGGGCTGTCAACAACATTAAATAGCCCTTTAGGTGCTGGCTATATTGTGTTGTCTCTATGATGGATAAAAATTAAGATTCTTGGAAATGTGTTTGCTTGCGTCTGAATTTCACTGAATTTTAAGAGATCACTGAGAAGGTCTCTCCAGTATTGTATGTATGCTGTTTTGGTGGCCCCTATGGAGAACTCCTGCTGACAACTCCAAATTTATGCAGCTGTTTCTATGTGTCTTTTTGTCTGTTAGTGTCTACCTCTAACGGCTGCTTAAGGGAGGCAGAAAATCTGATGACTGCAGCAATGGTCCCACAAGAGAGTCATCTGTTAGGGTTCCCTGAACTCGGAAAAGAAGAAGCAGAATCTCCCTCTGCCCTTTGCATATGGCTCTAAGAGAAGAGGATCTTTGTGGAGTTCTGTTTTGGGTTGTTTTTTGGTTTTATGGAGGGCGTGCTTGGTCCTTTGATGATCAGTTGTAACTACTCTGACAGGAACAAAGATATTCTGCAGACATTTATACCCTTCCATTGGCTGTTGAAATAAGCATTCTCACTAGGTGTGGTGGCACATGCCTTCAGTTCCAGCACTGGAGAAGAAGAGGCAGGTAAGTTCTGATTCGAGGCCAGTCCTGGTGTCCTTATTGAGTTCCAGGTCAGCCAAAGCTATATAGTGAGCCCCTGTCTCAAAACAAATAAAGAAACAAAAATCTGAAACCTTATGTGGGGGAGGGCATGTCACCAGATCTTCTCTATTTGTTTTTCTTTTCCAATGTGGTTCCACTGAATACATTTCTCTCTCTGTTGCTTGCTTCTTTCTTGTGTATGTTGAGGAAAAGTGACCAAGCCTAGTTTGTTAGGGCTACAGGGCCCAACTTTGACCCTAGATACTTTTGTCTTTTAAAAAACAACACTGGGGGCTGGGAAACCCATGTAAAGCCTGGTGCAGCTGTAAACATCTGTAATCTTGGTGTTAGTGGTAAGAGGAGAAATGAAAGCAGGGTTCCTCGAAGGTCCTGGGCCAGCTAGCAGCTTGATGTGTACAGCAGCAGAAGAATGAGGTAGGGTGGAGCAGGAGGTAGGGAAGAGGGTAAAGGGGGGAGAGACCAAGAGAAAAGAAAGAGAGAGAGAGAGAGAAAGAGAGAGAGAGAGAGAGAGAGAGAGAGATCCTTTCTCAAACTAGGTAGAATGCAAGGACTATGACACTGAGGTTGTCCCCTGACCTCTACATGTGTTTTCTAACATATGTGCTACTTCTCCACCCTCTCCCAATCACATTAGAAGAAGGAGCCTCACTCCTGAATTGGAGGGTATTCAAGAAGCTCACCGGAGATGTGTGTAAATGGATAGTCATCTGAAGAAGGGTAGAAAGACAAAACATTATTGGGTTACGGGATGGGGAAGGGCCCTCTTGTTTAGAGAGGTAAGAAGCAAATGTTTCAGCACAGTTAACATTTACTGGGAAAGGTCCCAGCACAGAGATAAAAATGCTTCCAGATATGTTAATGTAGTAATGAGCCAGTGCTGATCAAATTTCTTCCCTGCAGGAGCCCTTGCCACCATTACCTCTCCTCATAAAGCCCCAAAGACAAACAAACTCTGTAATCTTGGTGTTAGTGGTTCCTCACTTTAGGCATACAGAGCAATGGGAGGGATTATTGGTAGGGTAGAGGACACCTTAAAGCAGCCACAATGGAAGATCTATAACATGGATGATAGCATCTCTATGTTGCCTTCATCCTTAAGTACCCATCACCTAACCCCTCCCCTAAGACCTCAATGTACAGTTAGGGTAGAACTGGTTATTTATAACCGGATAGGAGAAGTGGCTAGATACTCAGGCAAGGGTCCATGACCTCCTACCTCTTGTTTCTCTCAGAGAAGATATATAGTCAACAGGCCTAGCTGTGATGGTCATTTGAGCACAGGCCCAGCAGAACATCTGAAGATGGTTGCAGTGTGCCTTAGAGAATAGTCCTGTATAACTAGGCTTAAAGCTTGACCACATAGGGCCTTGGGTATGGCCTCATTCCTCTCCTCTCTGGGAATCCCAAGCAAGGCTATTAACTTAAGGGGACAACATATGAAATGTAAATAAAATATCCAATAAAAAAATTTAAAAAAAGGAAAAAAAAAGATCTCCTCCTGCATCTATCATTTTATCTCCTGAGTTGTAAACCTGTCTGGTGTCCTTAGGAACCACCCTGTGATCTTGTATAGAGTCCTTAGCAACTCCTTGAAGATAATACATTTTAAAAAAAATCATAAAACTCTCTCTTTATATGACTATTTTCTAATGTCACCCTGTAAACAGAGGGTGGGGCCCAAAGTAGATCATAAGCGAGTGGTCCATTCTTGGCCTCTAAGTCTGCCGGTGTCTGCCTACTTAACAATTCCCAAGAGTTCTACCATTTGAAAATGTCTCCCATTCAACCCTCTTCCTCATCCTCATAAGTTGCAGTAGTCATTGTGATATGGTTCACCCTTATAGGAAAAACACAGGTTTTGCATCTTTTGAGCGTTCACAGATCATTCCCACAATATGTAAAAAAAAAAAAGAGTCTTTTATCCCGTAGAAAGATGAATTCAAGATTCATTTGTGCTGTTGTAGGAATGCATCAGCAGTTACTTGTTTTTTGGACTCTATTCTAATCTTGAGATAATTATACATTGACCTGCATTTGTAAGAAATATTATGGAGAGAACCTATTAACACTTCACCCAATTTTCCTAGATAATGGCTCACAACACCCTCTATGGTGTAATAACTAGGGTATTGACAGGTATTCAATTAATATCTGCTTGAATTCTATCTTACAGAATTTCTCCTCTTGTTTCTATATTGTTACAAGAACTCCCTCATTTCTTGACTTTACCTTTTATGCCAGGTTACCAATATTTTGTGTTCCATTTTAGATTTCTTTTCTCATCTTATATGTTTAATATTGACAGCACTTGTGGCTTCTGTGATGATACTGTGGAAACCAGAGTTAGCTGCATGGTGACTCAGTAAAATATGAGCCATTTGGGGTGATCAAGGCACTGAATATTAGAGATAGGGTTCTCTGACAACAGTAGTCATGACTCATGTCTCTCTGTAAGTTGAACATGACTTATGAGTAATAGGGTAGCATGTACTGGACTCGGTAGTAGATAAATCCCCAAAGACAGAATGGTTTTCTAGCAGAATTATACAGAGGGAAAAAGCAGTAATAAAGTGGTTTGCTTTTCAAATATCTTCTATGAAGCAGAAGTAGGGATAGAGGGGCTTTATGCTTCTTTCTATATCATGAGTGAACACATACTGGCTTTATTATTTGGAAATGAAGGCCAACACTCTCTAGATGCTCAGGACTTTTATTAGGACTTCTGACATTTTCCCAAACAACTTTTGTTGACATTCTACAAACAATGACATATAGAGTTCCAATAATTTTCTCTGTCAAGGTGCTTTATATACCTTTTGATTTCTGTAACATTTGTCATTTCTGGAAGCATTTCAGTACAAACCTAAGGACCTTTAACTCAGGATACAAGAGACTCTTGATTGGCCATCTCCTCTTTTGGATGTAAATAATTTGTACTGAATTGCCATTTGCTGGGGCTCAAACTTGCCCTCGTGTCTTCTCAGGTAATAATATTTCAGGAAAGCTTAAAAATTTGTGCTGCTGCTGTTATTGTTGTTTGTGGTGGTGATGTGGTAGTGATGGTATGTGTGGTATGTGTGTGGTGTTTGTGTGTGTGTGTTCATGTGGGTATATGTTTACACACAGGCTTTGAGAAGATGAACTTTGGTATAGCTAAATGAAAAATTACCATCATGAACTCTTCAAAGTAGATATATGTAATGGCCTTTTCTGGTCAGTCAACAGGGTCTAGCAAGAGAGAGAGTGGGGATGGAGGGGCAAGAGACTTGAAGAATGGAGACAAGACAGGGTGTGTGATCAAGTCCCATTTATTGAAAGGAAATCATGGGTATTTATAGGCTTTACCACATGCCTTACCACCGTGGACAAGCAGGGGAACATAGCTGAAGGCACTATGCCACGTGCCTCTTGCAGCTGGGGGCATTAAACAACAAAACAAGATATGGGAGAAAAACAAGAAGTTTATCAGAGTGTGCTCAGCTGTTGTGGGCTGTTGAAAACAAGTCTCTTGTCAGGGTATATGGCCTGAGCTGCAAAGATGATAGCCACTTTCTGCTAGAACTTGACTCCCAACAGATATATTTCTTTGCTACACCAGGATCTGTCCACCAGTTCTTACTTGGGGGACAAGGCACTGACACATGTACTTCTTCTGTTTCTGTAATACCTTGAGGACATCCATCTTGCACCCTTGTTTATGATCAATACAATATTCTCCACTCTGGGGTTTGGGATGGTGGTATTTTACACCTCTGCAATTCTGAGGAAGGGTTTAATGAGAGCCATCAAGACTAATGGGGCTTTCTATTTGTCCATTAACACATCTGAGTGGAGACTTAACCTCTTCAGTGTTGATTTCTTAATTCTCTGGTTCATTTCCACAATGTAGTAGAAAGCCACCAAACATTTTACTTCCAACCCTATGCTGTCACCACAGCAGGAACCTGGGGCATCAATGGGCCCAGGAGGTCTTGGTTATCTTGGGAGCCTTGAGGAACTTTCAGATTCTCTTCATCTCTATTACCTTGAGTTTCTTGTGGTGCAAAGTAATTATGATGTCTACTTTCCCATCTCTTCTATAATGCCCAAGGAGTCTAACAGATCCTCTGATATCTGTGGGTCTTAGAATACCTGTTTGCTGGTGACCGGAAGTACCTGGAGACTCCTTGGGTACCTGCATTGCCAGAATATCCTTGATAACTCTTGATGCCATCAGAATCATCTGCACCAGTTTTGTCTTTGTCATTGCATGAGTCATGCAGACCAGGAGCACTTTGGGAGTCAGTAGGACCTGGAGTACCAGAATGATCAGCTGGGAGTTTTCCTCTAACATCATTTTCTATGGCTCATCTAACATGAGAAGGTGACTCTGGATGACCAGCAAGCACCAGGGAAGCCATTTTTTACCATGGTCACTTCTTGTTTTGGTAATACAATTGATCTAGGGTTTCCATCTCTCCTAGATTAACCTGTTGAACCAGCCAGACTAGGAAGACTCAGAGGTCTAGGGTACCTCATTTCCTGCCGTGGCTACTCATTTTCCATTTTCATCTCTGGTACCCAGAAGACCCAGGGTTTCCTAGGTCCTGGCACACTTGGACATCCTGTGAAACTTAATGTTCTAATAACTCCTATAATCCCAAGTTAGCCTGCAAATACTACAGGGCTGTGGGCATCAAGTGAATTCTAGGTTGGCCAGTGTTACATTTTGTTCTAGCTTCTTTAGGATTACCAGGAAGAACAGGGTTACCTTAGGATTTTGTGGTAGGGCATCTTTTCTTGGAACATCACTGCTACCTGGAGGTCCTTGGATTACTAATAGTTTTCTGAGAATCAGGAGGTACAGAAGGACCATGACTATCTGGAAAGCCAGCAGCAGCACTAGGGCTATCAGGAGCACTTTGGGAGTCTGTATTCACTGTTGGTACCTTAGGGACCAGGGGAGACAGTTTCACAGGACTGCTAGGATCCTATAACTCTAGGGAACCTCCTTCCTAATCCTTACCAGGAGTACTTCTCTTTCTCTTTAGCAATCAGGCCTTCCATTCTGCCTGGAAGCATCAGGGATATCATCAGGCCCTGGAGGCCCAAGTTCATCTGTTACCATGGCCACCTTAAGGTCCAGTATACCTAGAAGTACTAGTCCAATCTCATCATCCTTGTCTCCAGGTTGATCAGCTGGGCTAAGAGTATGCAGTGGGACCAGAAGGACATCTGAGATCATCTTTCCTTGGATTATAATCAACATTGGCATCACTGGGTTCACTCTGTTACATTTTGGACCATGTCTTCCAGGGCCTCTTTTTCTAGGCATTCCTCTGACCAGGAGTGCCAGAAGCTCCAGGGCTCAGAAAGCCTGTTTCCTTTGGCTTCAGAAAGGCAGCTCTACCTTGGCTGCATTCACTGGGGCATCAGAGCCACCCTTCCCTTCAGGAGCTCCAGGGACCAGTCTCAGCCTGTGAATTTAATTCACAAGGTTTTCTGCTTTCTCCTGGAGGACCACTGGTACTAGGCTTGCCTTATAATCCTTATGGCAAAAGGTCTTGAGTCTCCCTAATTGCTATATGGGGCTATAAGGCCAAGGGGACTCTGAGATGCAGTTTTACTGTTCTCCCTAGAGAGACCCAGAAAGTTAGGTCTCCATTCTTGGATCACTATCTTCCAAGCTTCTCCCATTTGCATTTCTCTACCCTGTGGTGAGACCTGCTTCTTGGTAGAGACTTCCCAAGACTGATCAGTATCTGACATGCAGTAGAATGTCTGAGATGCTGTACTATACATTGGTAAGCATTGCAAGGACTTGACAGAGCCAAGAACACAGGAAAAGCCAAAAGGAATGACTTGTGCATGTTGGGAGCTGGAGGACATGGTCTAGCCTGTTACATTTTGCTCCAGCTTCTTCAGGCTGGTTCTTCTATCCAGTACCGGACAGGATTTAGGGTGAACTGGGGACACACATCTCTCCATTACATGCCCATGAACTCCCATAACTTTGTACAACAGGTCATATAGCAAATTAGTGGCCTACAGTTTAAATGTCTTGCTTTTGTTGATCTAAGCCATAGAGAGTTCCAAGCTTCTGAAGTATGCCCAACTCCACAGAGTTTAAACACTCACCTGTCTCTCCTTTCTTGCTGCAGGACATATCTCTCCGTGTGGAGCACTCTGCTTACTAGGCGTGCCTATACCCAGGAACTATTCTTTCTTTTGCATTTATCTTTTGACATTGTTTTTGAGATTATCATATAATGCTTGGAAAGTACCATTTAGGCAGATCAGACTTTCAAGCTCTGGGATTCTGACCAAAAAATTTACCACTATGGTGTTTTTGTTTTGTTTTCAGAACATTTTGTATGACAGACCAAGGAAACATAAAGGATCCCATTGTTGAATTAAAAAAAAATGTTATCATAGATACTTTATATAATTTGCATTTGCATTAGGATTTTGATTTTGTTGTTGTTTAATACAATTAAGAAACCTCTTTCGGGGCTGGTGAGATGGCTCAGCGGTTAAGAGCACTGACTGCTCTTCTAGAGGTCATGAGTTCAAATCCCAGCAACCACATGGTGGCTCACAACCATCTGCAATGAGATCTGATGCCCTCATATGGGTGTCTGAAGACAGCGACAGTGTACTTACAAATAATAAATAAATAAATCTTTAAAAAAAAAAAAAAAAGAAACCTCTTTCATATGTCAGAGAGCCATTCCCATAAGGTTCTTCCTAACACCACTTTGTATGTTAGGTTACGATAAAATTTCATGTGAGAATCAGGTAGTAACAGATTAACAACACTCACTAACTAATAAAATATAGAAAGATTAATGATACGTTATAACAAAAGTTTGGTTTAAGAGACAAGAATACATGAGCAGCTGGAGCAATGGCTCAGTGGTTAAGAGCACTGGCTGCTCTTCCACAGGACCTGGGTTTATACACTGCATCCACAAAGAATAGCTCACAGCTACTGTATCTCCAGTTTCAAGGGATATTATACCTTCTTCTGGACTTTATGGGCACTGGGCACACATGGGGTGCACATACATAAACACAGGGGAACCATCCATATGCACAAAATGAATAAAACTTTTAAAAGTAAAATGAGGGATAAACATCGTGGAACAGTCAATCTAATCACTGAAAAAGCTGTTAAGGGACAGACTTAGAAGGCCATATTATCCAGTGGATTCACTGTGCAAACACTTAATTCATAACTTGGTCACACTGACCTGGGGCATCATGAGATGCCCCCACACTGCTCAAACCGCATACAATTTAGAACTCATGTGTTATATTTTTTTCATTTAATGTTTTGGGATGAGGATTGTCTGCAGGTCACAGAAGTCAAGTGAAACTACAAATAAGAAATCTTATGCATCAAGAACAGGTTTGTGGCTACATCTGAACTATAGTTAAAAACATCTTTAGGCATGATTCCTGGACATGGTATTGCACTAGGTAGTATTTGCTTTTAGTACCATCTTGTCTTAGTCAGGGTTTCTATTCCTGCACAAAACATCATGACCAAGAAGCAAGTTGGGGAGGAAAGGGTTTATTGAGCTTACACTTCCACATTGCTGTTCATCACCAAAGGAAGTCAGGACTGGAACTCAAGCAGGTCAGGAAGCAGGAGCTGATGCAGAGGCCATGGAGAGATGTTACTTACTGGCTTGTTTCCCCTGGTTTGCTTCTCTTGCTTTCCTATAGAACCCAAGACTACCAGCCCAGGGATGGCACCACCCACAATGGGCCCTCCCCCTTGATCACTAATTGAGAAAATGCCTTACAGCTGGATCTCATGGAGGCATTTTCTCAACTGAAGCTTCTTTCTTTGTGATAACTCCAGCTTGTATCAAGTTGACACACAAAGCCAGCCAGTACAATCTCCTTCTCCTTTCTTCTGTTTAAGGTACACCTCTTCAAGAGTGCCGTGTTAACCACAGTAGCTCTTGAGGCTATGGCTGCAAACACCCCCTCCCCCACTCCCATCATTTGACAGATGACCCTTACCTTAGATGAGTTTTCTGTAAACCAAATGTGTGGTTAAAACTCTTTGTGTTTGGGAGCTTTCTGGTGAAGTTTCTGAATACCTAAGATGGACAAGTTCAGAGGATGGAAGTTTCTTTGGCTTACAGTTTCAGGGTTTACAGTCCATGGTCACTGAGCTGATAGTACTAGGTGTTAGAGAGCACAGCCATCACGGTAGAGACTGCACAGAGAAGTAAAAACATATCCAGGAAGTGAAAGAGAGAGAGAGAATGGAGTTAATGTTCAAATATCCTCTCTATGGACTTAACCCCTTGTTGTCTGACTTGCTTCCACTAAGATCAGGTTCTTTCACAAAAGGAAGCACAGTACTTGCAATTTATCTAAGAAAATTCATCTTAGATACAAAGAACACTCAGTTTAAATATTAGGGGCACCCAGAAGGAAGTGTGGGGATGTCATCTCTGGGATGATTTGTGCATTTCTTACAGTTGTTTAAGAAGAAGCAAGGCTGTTCCCTCATAGGCAAATATCTAGAGCAAACATCATTGCATGGCCGCTCTTTGATATCATCTTTTATTTGGACATTTATTGAACACTGGCCCCATTTCTTAAGTCTTTCTTCTATGGTACTTTCTTAAGTACACAATGAATTGTGGACATTGGGATTTGCTTGTTATGCATTTTGTCCTTTCAACAACAAGGTCACCTTATCTCTGTCCCCATCACAGAGGCTATCAGCCCCAAGTCTTAAAAAGTCAACCACCAGCTTCCAATAATGATATCATTATGGACAACGTTTTTAACAATGTGCCGTTGTAAGACAGCAATCTAAACTCTAGCACCAGTTAACAATGTTTTTGGCTCTTGCGAGGATGGGTTTCAATTGTCAACTTGATCACTTTCTTCCCAAATCACCTGGGAAGAAAGTCTCAATGAGAGATTGTTTACATTGAGTTGGACTATGGATGTGTCTATGGGGAGGGGTTGTCTTAAATAACTAATGTGAGAAAACTAATACCACCATTCCCTAGGCAAGGGGTCCTAAACTGTGTAAGAGTAGAACAATTGAGCCAGGTATAAGCAAGTGAGTGACCACATACGGCTCTGCTCACATTGGGTGGCACCATTCCCTAGGCAGGGGATCGTGGATTGTGTAAGAATAAGAAAATCAAGCAAGCAAGCAAGCAAGCAAGCAAGCGAACACACATTCATTAGTTGCCCTCTGCTTTTTATTAAGTATGTGATATTACCTGTTTTGTCAATTACCTGCCTTGACTTCCCTGCTGTCACAGACCGTAGCCTGGAATTGGGAACTGAATAAACTCTTACATTGCTTTTGGTCAGGATGTTTTGTCACAGAAGCAGAAATGAAAGGAGGACAGCTCTTTTCCCCTGCGGTTTGGGTCACAGCCAAGACTTCTACTGGAAGAAATTAGTAAAAGAAATTTACTGAAGATTGCTGCCATTATTTATGCAATTTTGCTTCGTGTAGTTATGTGTTCGGAACGCATCTTGTGTGAAACACGAGCCTAATTTTATCTTTTTTCCTCTCGGATATTCAATTAGCACAGTATTAGTATTGCAAAGGTAGGTTTTGCATATTTAATTAAGATATTGTCTTTGCCCTGCATTATATTTCCATATGCATTTACACCATGATTGGTCTATTCCATTCCATTCCATTCTGCTTCTTCATGTAGTCCCTTCTGTACTAATACCTTTATCACATGGTTGATACTTGAAAACATGTTTCTATATGTTTTAATTATTATAGTTCAAGAGGAGAATTATTGTCCCCATCTCCTAGAGCTGCTTAGGTTTGCTTTGGCTCACTTCACCTTCAAAGCCACTGGTGGCCACTGGGTCTCTCATATGTCATAGCACACAGATAATTTCCTGTTGTCATGTTTATGTATCTATTTTTATCTGTTGTATAAATGTTTTGCCTGCATGTATGTCTATATGCCTAGGGTGTCCAGTGCCCATGGAAGCCAGAAAAGGGCACCAGATCCCCTTCAACTGGAGTTACAGTTGTGAGCTGCCATGTCTGTGATAGGAACTAAACTCAGGTCATCTGAAAGAGCATTTAGTGCTCTTAACCACTGAGCCATCTCTCCAGTCCCTACTTCTATATTTAAATGACCACTGTAACTATACAGCTAAACCCAAACTCAAAGTATAATCTATTGTTAGGTTAGATGGTAGCAAACTTAATTTTATCTGTAGCATTATCTTTTTATAATACACTCAAGTTTAAAGGTTAAAAAAAAGTTGTCATCTGTGGTAGGCTCCTTCTGACATTTGTTATTCCAAATTGTATAAGGGTATACTTTTATACAAGAGCCAGAGGGGCTGGAGAGATTATTCAGTTGATAGAAATGCTTACTGCTCTTCACAGCACCCGCATGATTGTTGACCATTATCACCTCTAGTTCTAGTTCCAGGGTGTGATGGTTTGTATATGCTTAGGCCAGGGGAGTGGCACTATCAGGAGGTGTGGCCTTGTTGAAGTAGGTGTGGCCTTGTGAGTGTGGGCTTTCATACCCTTGTCCTAGTTGTCTGGGAGTCAGTGTTCTGCTAGCAGCCTTCAGAAAAAGATGTAGAACTCTTAGCTCCTTCTGTACCATGCCTGCCTGGATGCTGCCATGTTCCCACCTTGATGATACTGGACTGAACCTTTGAATCTGTAAGCCAGCCCCAGTTAAATGTTGTCCTTTATAAGGCTTGCCTTGGTCATGGTGTCTGTTAAAAGCAGTAAAACCCTAACTAAGACACAGGGGATCGAACACTCACTTCTGGATTCCTTGGACGCCAGGCATACAAGTAGTGTACATACACTCAGGTACAACACCCATACACACAAATTACAAAAAGAACTGTTGACCTACACACTTTCTCTAAGGCCGTAGGAAATCAGAGATCCTCTGGATATTCCCCCTTTAAACCTTCTGTATATGTGGCTATCAACCTGTGGGTTGTGCCCCCTTTAGGGTTCAAATGACCCTTTCACAGGGCTTGTCTAAGACCATCTGAAAACACAGATATTTATATTATGATTCATAACAGTTATGAAGTAGCAACAAAAATAATGTTATGGTTGGGGATCAGTTCAACATTAGGAACTGTATTAAAGGGGTACAGAATTAGGAAGGTTGAGAACCACTGTTCTATACAGTGTTTTTGGAAATCTTACTCTATGCAAACGACGCTTTTCTGTGAATCATCTGCTCTCCGAGGAAATATAGAAGTCAATAAGTTTACCCTGACCAAAGACTCAAGTGGAGGAAGAATTGGGTAGGTTGAGGACTGTGGGGGCAAAAACTTATACACTGCTGCCCCCTGCAGGATAAAGCTAAAACACCCATCAATGGTAATTTGAGCAGAGATTGCTATCTGTAAGCTCTTAACAGCCGAGCCACCTCTCCAGTCCCCACAAAGGATAGTTCAATATAAATATACACTGTGGATATATCAGATGACAGTAATCTTCATGCCCGTCACCTGCAGTATTTGTAGTTTCTTTGTAGTGAGAACACAGCAAATCCTCTTCGTGATTTTGGAGATATTCTATATATTTGAATTTTGACAGGGTCAAGTCAGATCAAACTGGCCTTAGACTTATTGTATGGAAAGGAAGGCTGCCTTCACTTTACTAATCCTTTTGTAATCACCTAAGCTCTGGGATTGCAGGTGTGCTCCATAGTGCTGGCCACAGTTGTCTTGTTACATACGTAGTAGATGACCCGAGTGCCCTATCACTACTGACCACGCACCTTGCTGGGTGTCTGCAACTTAGCACTTGATGGACAATTTCTCTCCCTTTTCTACACTGCCCTCCACCTAACGAGGGGGTTTCTTTGTTTAATTAACTGAACTATTGCCTTTAAAATAGATTTTAAATCTATTCTTTGAGGATTTTTATACATGCATAGATAATACTTCAATCATGTTCACGCCACCTCCCGTCCCCTCCCACCAAATCCTCTCCACTTCCTCTCTCTTTTAGAAACAAACCTGAACGCAATTATTGCTGTGCATACAATGGGTGAGGGGCTACCCTTTGGAGCGCACACACCCTTAAGAAAATTAATCCATCTTCACCCAGCAAACCACTACATGCCAACTGCTCCTCAGCTAGGGGTGGGAGCTCTTCATCACCTCCCTAACTCCTGTTGGAGATGATTGGCTTGATGGGGTGTAGTTAAGCGTGGCTGCTCATTGGTCACGAGGTAACGGTGCCTTCTTGACCGGAAGCCATTGCTTCACTCTCTGGCTCCTCACCCTCTAGCTCCTCACTCTCTGACTCCTCATTCTCTGGCTCCACATTTCCACAATGTTTCTGAGCCCGGTGGATAGAGAATGAACTGTGTAGTTGTTCCATTTAGGGCGTTACATGCGATGGATTAAAAACACTTTCACTGTAACGGCCCTAGTTTTCTTCTTAAATTTTTCCTAATTGTAGCTATTCCTCAGGGACTTCTGGGAGGCGGATGGTAAGTCATAAACTCACAGTTCACGTCGTAAGGAGCTTCCTGCTTTGAGAGTATGGCAGGCCTGATTTTAGGGGTGATCTCTTACAAGGTGCGAACTGAAGATTAGCCTGGGAGTGAATGAATGTCCTTCAGAGAGAGCCAGTTTTCCTTCTCTAGATCGACCACTAGATGGCAGGAAAAATCCATGTACCTGCCTCGAAGCTCCCGCCCCCACCCCCTCTTGCTTTGAGTATCTAAGGCCATCAGTCCAGCTGCCTGGAGAATACAGAGGCCAAAGGACCACTGCGATGCCAGCCCAACTCCTTGTAAACACTAAGAATCTGACCCTGTCTCTCCCAATAGTCTTTACAGTTAATCTCGACTTCCTACTTATTAGAGCCCATTAGGAGGGGGTGGCCTACTTTGAGAACTATTTCATAAAAACCCAACTGGCCATTAGGTATCACATGTGTTTTACTATTTCATTCTTTCATATCTTTCATGATTATTTTATGTTTCCTACCAGAATTTTCTGTAGACGTTATTTGACAGCCCAAAGTGATGGATCTCTAATGGCCAGCATTAGAGTATGGAATAGCCTTGGAGAGGAGAGTTGGCCAAGCTTCACAGTCCAGTCAGTGGGGGGCAGCCGGGTACTTCTGTCAGCAACAGCTGCTGTTGGCTGGGTGCTTTCCAGGCACCAGGATTCGCTAGCATTTTATATAGGCGAGTTTTTTCTAACTATTCAATGAGCGCGTGCTCCATGATAGACACTGAATATATTTCCCAGACCAGAGAATTCAAGGAATTTCCTCAAGGTCATATTTTAGTAAAGTACGTGGGTATTTTCTTTCAATTTATGTCTACCACGTAGAATTAATGGTGCAGAGCTTGTTGTCGGCGACGTCTGGGCTTTATGAATTCATATGAAAACATCTTGCTCTCCCGACCTGGGGAACTCATCTCATTACTAGCCCACTGGGACGAGGGCATTAAGAAATGGTTTGCGCTGTGCTTTCCTGGGTCAGGGCGACTGTTAAGCTAATCCTTAGGGGTCTACTGTGATGATAGAGAGGCCGCTATGAGCAGAATATTTTGACCCGGGGCTGACCTGCAGGCTCCAATTACAGGACCGTCTTTAGAGTGATGGATGGAGTAGCGCCATCATACCTCCCAGCCAGTCCTGTGAGACCAGCTCTTTAACCTCTGTCTCCTCCCCAGGGAAAGGCACAGTTTCGTTCTCCCTCATCGTCAGTGTGTCTCTGATGCTCAAGACCTCCAAGCTATCTGGGGACACAGTGAGCCTCGTCTTGTGCTACAACAGTCTATTGAGTGGGAAAGAGACTGTCTCTTACTGCTCTGTTTCTAGAACAATTACAACTCTTGGGCAAAAGGAGAAGAAGCCTGTTTCGGATCTCTCTGAAGTGTGTCTCATGCCAGGCAGGGTGGGAAATGCTTGAATCCCAAGAGGTTAGAATTGGGTGGTGCCAGGACCCAGGAAGCCTTCCTTTGGGTCTTCCCTCCTCCTCCCTGTTTCTCCATAGGCTTTCATTACTCTTGTCTCTGCTCCCAGAGTTTCCTGTTTGTTAGAAAATGTCCTGGCCACCAACAGTTCCACCAATTCCTCTGTCATTTGTTCTGCCTGAGGAGGAAAAGCTGACCCGGTTGATGTTGGCACACTGTTCACCATTATGCAAGGACCTAAATATTTCTTTGTCTCAGGGCGCAGCTGACTTCAGAGGCTGATGGTTTTTGTTTTCCCATTGTAATGGGGCTGTTCTTGCTCGCTTTTAGATAAGGCTGTGTCAGCTCTCCAACCATAACCTGTTCATTTAAAGGACTTTTAAAGTTAGCTGTGATTCATAGGCCCAGAACTAGGGGGAAAAAAATCTGTGTCTTTGGAGATAGAAGAATGCTTTTATTGTGTTTTTTTTTCTTTTTTCTGTTTTCTTTTTAACATCTGTTTTCTTCCCTCCCTCCAACCTCGTGAAGCACGGGCTTTTCCAGGCCTCACATGCCTCTTTGACAGCAGAGACTGCTTTAGTTGGCTTTAATGAACACTGTTTCCAGCAGCCCAGATTTGAGAATTTTAGTGTTTGATTTGTAGGCACGATCAAGGGCCTACATTGTTAAAGTCAGTCTGAACACCACTGACAATTTTGCTAGTCACCTGGGACTCTAAAGAGTTCTCTAAGGAAGCAGGTAGACCCAAGTGCCATCAACAAGTGTTGGGGCCTCAGCTCTGGGCCCTTCCTTCCCTGTCTCCTCTGCATGCCCACTGATGTACAGAGAGTGGTCCGTGCCATGTGTCTGCTTGTTTGAGGACTGGGAAAAAGCACCAGAGACCAAACAACTAGAATCAGAGCCAATCTCCCAGAGGGCTCTCCAAGTATCTCTGCTGCTTCTTCATCTTCCTCATGCTCTGACAGACAAGTGTATCTGGGGAGCTTAAGGCTAGGGATTAAGAAGGGGTATCGTCTGTCCCAGTGTGACACATCCTTGCTTGACCAGGAGGGAGGACAAATAATTCAAGTTTGCTCAAAGAGTGTGAAAGATAATTTGACAAAGGGAAGGAGAAAAGAAGGAGAGAAGGAAGGAAGAATTGGCAGTAGTTTGGGCATAAGATCACAAATGTGTCCTGTGGACCGAGGGCAGTCTACAAAGAACTCGTCTTGCATATCCATTCTGGTCTTGTTTTTTTATACCTGTCAGCATAACACAACAAAAATCAATTTCAGGTGGACGGTAAGTCAAATACAGGAAGTAAAACAATAGAAACTCCAGAGTGTACTGGAGGAGATTATCTTTAGGGCTTTGTGGGTGACAACTGGCTCTCTAATGGGAAACGCCCACATGCTCATATCTACCAAGTCAGCACTGCCCCGAGTGCACATCTCAATTTTCCACACACACAGTCCAGTGAGGTGAGAGCAATTCGCTACTCCCAACTCTCAAGAGAGTCAAGATGCCGTCTGATTGACTTTGTGAAGAACGTGGGTATGTGCTGAGGAGGGCTATTTCTGTATAACATACATATTAGGATATACATACATAAACTTTCTTTTCCTGTAGCCAGACTGAAGGGCGTGAGATTTCTCATCTCAAGCTACAAGTTAACTGCAATGATATTTGTAGTTACAAATCAAGCATTTATTAAAAATTATTTTCTATATTAATTAAGTTTATTTTAGTGTGTGTGTGTGTGTGCATGTGTGTACACAGGTGTGTACATTGGACAGTGGTGTGTGTGGAGGTCAGAGAATAACTTGTGGGAGTTAGTTCTCTCCTTCTACCGTGTGGGTTCCTGGAATCAAACTCAAGTCATCACATTTGGAAGCAAGCCAAGTCCCTTTACCCACTGAGCCTTCAAGCCAGCAACAAATCAAACTTCTTTCAAAACAAAGTGTTAGGCATATTGAAATGAAGGTTAAAAAGTCTAATATTTTACCGATGCCAGGGGTTGAACATGCTCAATCCTTAGAACAGTCCCGTGAGGCCAATACAATTATGCGGGTTCTTCTGTTCTTGGTAAAACTGACTGATAGAGAGTTGCAACATGACACCAAAGATGATGAGCTAGTGACTGGAGGAGCTACAACTGCTATCCGGGTAGACATGTTCACCTTTTGTCTGTGTAACAAAAAGAGATAGTTGGTCCTAGATGGTTTAGCAGCTTTTAATAGCATATCCTGCCCACCACGTCCCTGTAGGACCATCTTAGCTTCTCTTACCAGAATCCCTGGGCCTCCATATTCCTTCCTTTTAGCTGCTTTCCATGGGGTTATTACATAAATGAAGAGACCATGGAGCTGGATTCCCTTGACTTTGGGACTTTCGCCAATCTGCTTTCCGTGGCCTGTGTCAGTGGTCACAGGAGGATGTGCTTGGTGTCTCAGACAGGTGAAGAGGGTTACTTCTAGAAACAGATGGAGATATTTGGTTGTATCAGAGTCATAGCATTAGAACAGCTGGCAAACAGAACCAGGACTCATACATAGTGTATTTTGTTTTTTTACTACTTTAGGAAATGCTTTGCTTTATTGTCTTCCATTCTACCTGGTCCCCAAATAACCAGGATCAGAGGTGAAGAAGATGCTAATGATAAAGACCATTCATCCTTCTCTCGGATATAGAACATCAAGTACTCTGCCTTTCTTTGTATCCCATGTGATTATGTAACACAACAACACAACACAACACAACACAACACACACCTTTGCTTTAAGCACCGCCCTTTCCCATAAGAATCATTACTGTGATAAAAAAAAAAAAAAACACCACAACCAAAAGCAATTTCTAGAAGGAAGGATTTATTTGTGGGTGACAGTCCCAGGAGATAAGAATCCGTCCTGGTGGGAATCTAGAGCAGCAAGCAGTAGGCGGGGTGGCTGGAGCCGGAAGCCAAGTGCTCAGATTTTAACTGTAACATGAAGGAGAGAGCAAACCGGAAGTCGGGTGAGGCTTTTGATCTCAAAGTCTTCTCTTAGTGACATAGTTCCTCCATCAAGGAATCCCCCCAAACAGTGCCACCACCAGCTGCCTGAGAATATACGGTGGGTTGGGGTGGGGTGGGGTGGAGGAGGGCATCTCTCATTCAAAGCGTCTCTCTCCCTCCATCCCTCCCTCCATCCCCCTGCTCTGAAGTTGCCACCAACTCTCTCATGCCAATTTATGTGATGGTCCCGGGATCCCCCCTGATTGATAGGTAACTCTATGAGCGCTCTGGATTGATAATGTGGTTTTTAAACAAATGATTATATGTTCAGTGGAATAGTAACTGAGGTTTTGAAAAATTCCGAAGAAACACAGTTGTTGTACTGCGTCCTGCCTCTCTGTTTAGGGGAGGCGGAACGAAGCCTGAACCCAGTGGTCCACACTATGTGTTCTCCTTCGACAGACCGTAAGGGGAGGCAGGAAAGCAAGGGGAAGGTGGAGCCTGGGACAAGTGGAACCCGGCTGATGGGGAGTGAGGGCTGAAGGGCTGGAGAGAAGGCTTTCCTCAGGAGTTTTAGGTGTGGCTCTTTAAGACTAAGGCCTTCCCTCTGGGGATTCTTAGTAAAGTGGCTCTCTGAGACTGATGCTTCCTTGCTTATACTGGTTTATTTGATGGCGGATGTGAACCAGGTGGGGTGAACCAGGTATCAAATACCTTTTGTGTGAAGAAAGACCTAGGAAGAGAAGCTCATTGGCTAACGGCTCGGGTTATTTAGATACCTCATTAGCATGGAGAAGAACTCCAGGTGTTTATGCTATGGGACTGATTACCGTGGTCCACAGTGGGGTGTCATGGTTACATGTTCCAGAGCAGGTAGAGGCAGGGAGGGAAGGACTCCTCTCCTGCCCTTCTCAATTCTGAGATTCCCGGGGTTCGAGCTTATTCAACCTTATTATTTCTTACGCCTGTTTGATAACAAGGTTCCACATGCCCTGCATACAACGACATTTTCCCTGTCTTTCACAGGACTCCCCCATGTCACCCCAAATTGTATGTATTCTAGAACTGGCAAGGAAGTAATGATGTTTTTGTAAATTTTTTTGTCGTTGTTTTAGCTTGTTTGGCCACAAGTTACATTCCTCTCCCCCCATATTTCCATCCCATTTGGCTGAAAGCCCTCAACGATGTCTGAACAACATAGTTGATATAAACTGGATGATAAACAGAATATGGTTCTAGTAGTGTAAGAGAAGGAGTCTGGGAAGTCTGACCACTTGTGTTCTATCCTGGGACACGTGTGATGGAAAGACAGAACTGACTTCTGCAAACTATCCGTTGACATGTATGCCATGGCATTTGCATGCCCACCCCACCACGCACACACAAAGTAAATAAATATATGTCTGGAAAGATAAGAAAATGATGTTTCTGGGAAACAGACACTTGGGTCTTCCCAGTCTTGGAGGAAAATTTTTCATCAGCATCTATTCACATGAGCTCCAAGGTGGCTCACAGGACACTTGCCATCCAGCCCGATGACCTCAATTCTATCCCCAAGAACCACAGTGTAGAAGGAAAAAGTCAACTCCCAGGAGTTGTTCTTTTACCACCTTGTGCACATATACATACATACACATGCACATGCAAATGCACATGTGAATAAATAAATGCAATTAAGAAATTAAAAATATATACTCACATGTCTTAAAACATGTGAAGCATGAGACAGCCCGTTCTGCAGCATCCCTGGAATCTGATCAAGTTGAAACTGAGAGATTCCTGTTGGGCTGAGTTTGAAGTGATGCTGGTGTAGACAGACCCATGATTGTTTCAGTCACATAAAAGCACAGCACATACAATTACATACGATGCATGAACTCTGATATAGTTACTTGTTTATGTACTTATCACTCTGTACTTGAGTATGTGCATGCCATGGCACTCCTGTGGGTACCAGAGGACAGCTTGCGGAAAGTCAGTTCTCTCTTTCCATCATGTGGGTCCTAGGACAGAACACAGGCTGTCAGACTTGACACCATTGATCTGTCCTGCCAAACTACCTTATTACTATGCTGAAGTATGTTCTTTTAAAATTAAGTATTATGAAGTATATTGTATAGGTTGGCCAGCAACTTCATATAGTTCCTGTTTACTATGTCTCTTTATTTTCTCATATACACAAACATGTTGCATAGGCACACATGTGTATGCACACCCAAATGCACAAATACCTATACCCTGTATATGTAGTAGACTATATGATGTAGGTATGTGTACATTCCTTCTCTGATGTTTATAAGACAATATGAGGTAGACCTCTGGGGTTAAATCAACCTCAGTTTTTGGCTGTAGTTCCTCAGGTTCTCCACTTCTCCCGAAGAGCCTCGAACATTTATCACCTCATATTACTTTCCCAAATGTCTGTTGGGCTCAACTAATTTCTCTACTGTGGGTCTCTGATTAGAATAATTATTACCCAGATGGGGCTCTGGGTCTTCCTTCAAGCTCTGGTAATCAGCAAGACTCACGTCCCCTTTGACTTTCCACATGGACCCTCCATCTTCAGGGAAGCAAGAGCACACGTGCTTCTCATATTGAGACTCTCTCTGACTTCCACCTCTACTCTCTGCTCCTACTGGCTCTTGTTTGATGATGTATGGGCAACTCGCTGTGATCTCAGGTGACCAAAATACTCACCTAAGTAAACCAAGATGGTGTCCCTAATTCCAGGTGAATTACTTTGTAATTTAAGCATATTTGTGTAGTTTCTCCATCCAAGCTTTGGGGGATTAGAGAAGGACATCTTCAGGATTCGGCTTAGAGATTCTGCTAGGTACACACACAGAAGCTCAAGCGTGAGAGAAACCCTCAACTGTTGAAGTAAGTATTTAAAAATGGCAGCACCTGATCTGTCTTGTGTTACTGAGCCGCCATGTTCCCGACTAGGCTAGGCCTGAGCTGCCGCAGCTTAGGCTGCCGGCTCAGGTGGGCCAGAACACTGGCCCTGGCATCCATGAGACAACAGTGTGGGAGATGGCTCTGCCAATCTTCCACGTTGTCTCCACAAGGTTGGGCTGAGCCCAGACCTTCCTGCCATCCACGTGGTACCCGGTATAAATGAGACTCTAATGTTTAAAGATTATCCAAAGGCTTTATATATTTGGTAATGCTCAAATAGCAAGGTGCCCACACAATTAGAAATGTTAACCAATTAACTAATCTAGATATAAGTTGTTACCCTGGACTGTCCTGAACCTGAGCGTGATCGTCCATGGCTCTACATCTCTCCTCTCTAGCTCCTCCCTTTCCTTCTCTGCTTCCTCTCCTTACTCCTCCTCTTCCTCTCCTTCCTCCTCTGACTTTAGCTCCTCCTAACTTTCCGGGGGAAAATTTCCCACTACACTCAATGACAGGGTTTCTGAACCAGTACTAGTGCTGTGTTAATGGACCTCACACAGTTAGCCCTCATCCCATCCAACACCACTTCTCTATCTCCCTGTAGCTGACTCTCCCTGACTGCTCAGATTTCGGGGACCCAGCTTTATCTGTGTATCATTTAGCCTGTTAATACAGCCCTTAGCTAGCAACTAAACTTTCAATCCTAGTTCTCATTGCTGCTTGGGAGGTTACTTTTATCTCAAATGTCAAAGAGTGAGATGCAAACTGGTCCCGCTCAGCTTCTCAAGCCAGGTCTTTCAGGCTGTGGGAAGCTGCCCTGCCCTTACTTGGGATCCTCATCCCCTTGTGCTCATCAATTGAGGTTCTGAGGTCTCAAGATACTAGAAAACATAACAGGTAGGCGCAAGGATGCTGACAGGGAAGGTTAGGGAATGCTTTCTCAAGCCAGAGCTCCTGGGTACAAACCATGTCTTTTCTCTTGGCAGCTTTGTCTTTTTATTCAAACTCAGATTTGATACCGATAGCTGTGAAATGGGTCCATAGCATCATTGTGACATAAAATGAGAAAATTTATGTGAAGGGCTCACTACAGAGCTTGTCACATAAGAAATGTACATTAGACATCAATGAAAAGGTCCTAACACATTCCCGAGAAGATCGACGGTGGCGAATGTCAGAAACTTAGAAGCTTCAGCCAAGAGGAATGTGCCACGCCCACTCCTGTAATCAAGAAGGATACAGGGAATGGGGTGGTAGTACTGGAGAGATGACTCAGTAGTTAAGAAGATGTACTACTGCCCTTGCAGAGCACCCGAGGTCAGTCTCCAGCACCTATGTCAAGAGGCTGACAACTGCCAGTAACTTGGGCTCCTCTGGGATCCTGATACCTCTGGCCTCTGGGATGTGGGTGTGGGTACATGTTGCATTGCGCACACCCGCACGCAGATGCACATAATTAAATATAAAATAAGTCTTTAAACAAATGACACAGAGGAGGCATGACAGCGCAGAGTGGTTTCTGTGGACAGTGATTGCCATCTCACGTCCTCTGTCAGACAGGAACCTCAGAGAGAAAGATGCTGGGTCAGCGGGTAGAAGCAAGAATGCCCGGCTTTGGAGATTAATTTAAAAAATCATTCGTGGCTGTCGTGAGAATCACCGGGTGTCATAATGGGGGTAAATCCATCTGTGAATTATTATGAAACAACAACGAAATCTAATATCTCACATTTTAAGTCATTTCAGGTGTTTTATTATAAGCCTGCTCCCATGGGAAACGGTTCACCCTGGATAGAAAGTCAGAGGGCAATTGACAAAGCTGTATTGCTGCTCAAATATTTATTGTATCAGCAGGTCCTTCCAGCTTTCATTTGGGCTCAGCTCTAGGGGAGAAGCCAGCAGATGGAGCCTAGAAGTAAAGTACGCTTGCTCACAGGCTGCCTATTGGGAAGGATCTTGCAGGACTCCTGAAGAGGACAGGCCCTGAATATGGAAACTTGCACGGCAGGACCTAAATAAAGAGTGCCATGCCCGTGTGTCTGTGAAGAGAGAGGATAATGGCTGCCTACCAGACCCTTCTGTCTGATGCTCTGCAGCGGGAGATAGGGTGAACTGTGGAGCCTGCCTCTCTGTGGTGGTTTAGTCTCATCCTTGCAGGCTATTTTTCTTTTAATTCTTATTTTACATAGTTTGGGAGAAGAATAGTATTGGAGAAGAAGGCAGGGTAAGTAGAGACAAAAACAGTAGTAACAGTGAGACCAGATGACCCCCACAGAAATTAATAAAGGCTAGGAATTAGACAAGCACGAACTTTGAAACATTGGCTTGCTGTTTATTAGTTGGGTGATTGATCTTAGCCAGATGATTCTGTTATTTCAGTTGTCAATATTCTCTTTTGTAGAGTGATGATGATATTTTGGGGGGTGTATTTGGGGCAGTATTTGCCCTACATAGACATGTAAGTGATTATGACCGTGTCTGTGTCCCTGGCCATTGTTGACTCTCATGCTGTACTTTTCTCTCTCACGGTCCCTTTGCCACAGTTTATTTTATCTCCTATTACTCTATAATAAACTCCACTCATCTTCTATGCTAAAAAAAAAAACCCAACAAAACAAAAAAAACAACCAACCAACCAACCACAACAGAACCCCAAAACACAGCACTAGAGAGACAGCTCAGTCTTGAAAGTGGTTGCTTTGCAAAAATGAGGACCTGAGAGGAATCAATCATCAGAGCCTGTGGGAAAATGCCACACTGGGAATCACGTTGTAATCCCAGCACTGGGGAGGTGGAGATGGGAGGGTCCCTGGGGCTTCAAGACCAGCTCATTTAGCCTAATCGTGTTGATCTTGTTGATAATGAGATCTTGGGGATCTTGGGTGGGGATGGGCAGTGTTTCTGAGGATGACAACTGAGGTCATCCTTTGCTTTACACACATAAAGACACACACACACACACACAAATACGCATACACGTAAATTAAAGAACAAGATAAATAAAATAAACCATAAAACCACCTTGCCCTGAAACTGGTACCTGAAACCCAGTGTGTGCAGTAGGTATTGTTGTACACTTAAGTCATTTACCTGCACACATCAAAGGTGCTGGGTTCATTCTGAGTCCTCTTCCTTTTGGGACCCACCCATTAGTTCACTTAGCGTTAACTGATCCACAGTTTACAGAAACGACATGCTTCTTGATAGCTCAGCTAGCAACTGCAACAGATCAAAAAAAAAAATCTTAGATGATGTCTCATGTAGACTCCATCTTGTCTTTGTTCTATTATAAAGATGCCTGAGAGGCTGAATGGAATAATCTCTAGAACCAATGAGAGACAATGACCAAGTACCATCCAAATAAGGGGACAGCTATGTGTCCATTTGGAATCTATTCTTTACCTGAGTCAACTGGAAATCCAGGCAAAACCTTCAAGTAGTCTACCTAGGTAATAAAGGGAATTGAAGTTGCGTATACAAGTCACAGGGAAATAGATACTTCTTTGGGGATAAAATTTAGGGAGTGCCTTAAAGGTGACTCAGGGTGTGTAGCTCCAGGCACAAGACCAAAACCTGATTTCATGAGAGACAGATTGAGTGTGAGGAACTCTCTGTAGTACTGTTTCAGAGGTGAAAATCTGGGGGTAGAATCTAGGCTACCCCATCCTATTTATCTCGTACATACTTCCCAGAGCTCCGTCCCGGGGCATGGAATCGAGGACCCAGGAGGCTGTGTGAGACACAGCTCCCAGCTCTCCAATGGGCAAATTGTGGTTTTCCAAAAGACAAAGCTATGGCTGGGCTCCAACCGCTTTATCTCCTTATCCTATTCACACTGACACTGGGATTTGCAAGCCAGGGACAAAGGTCCTTTTCACTGCTTTGAAAAAAATCAGAATAATTATCGTCGGAGAGCCATGTGTACAAAAGCAAAGAATGATGTGGGCAGCAGAGGTGCCAAGAAGAAGTTATTTCAAGGCTATTGGGGAGCTCCTTAGATCAAAGGAAGAATTTAAAATCGATACCGAGGGCAGTGTGGAGGCTCTGGCGGCAAGGGCAATTGGCTATCTCCTTAGGACACCGATGTAAGCATGGCTGCCTTCCACCTCCACTCCTGTGGTGTGTTATTTTTCCTGGGACTCTGAGACAAGGGTTTGAGTTGTCGCGAGAGTCGAGTGTGGAAGGGGAGCTTGTGCATTACTCTGATTGACAGGATCAAGGGGATTGATGAGTTTAGGAAAGCAGAGCCAGCGCATAGCTGCTTAAAGGACACTCGACATATTCTAGGCAGGCCCAGCCTTTCTCTGAAGTAACCTCACACTGGCAGGTGATGATTTTACTTGGAGTAAAGCTTTCCCAGTCAATCAGCTTCTAATGAGGAGTGAGGTGCAAGGCAGCTAATTATCCCGGGGACTCACTGCGGCAGGAGCTCCGCGTGGCAGGTTGTCTTGGCCGATATAATCTTATCAAAAAAGAAAAAGACAATGTAAAAGAGAGAAGAATAAAGAAAAGAATAAATTGGAAACACTAGAAGAGGCAGGGGAAGGAATAAAGCAAACCTAGTTTCAGCTACCTCTACCCGAGGAGGAGTACTGGGGTGGTAGTACAACATCTACCCCTTCCCCCTATTCTGTGTTACCCCACTTCCTGGTCTACTCTCTCCATGGCTTGCAGAGGCCCAGAGAGAATGCGACAATGATGTCTGTCCCTAGAAAGAAAGCATTTCTTCTAGATCAGCTCTGTCCAATAGTTATAGGCTGTGCACACAACTCTCCAAAGCTTGGAAGGATGGCCCAGTGGGTAAAGATACTTCTTGTTGAGACGGATGACTCCAGTTAAACCCCCCAGGACTCACACATACAGAAACGCACACAGCTACACAGAAACATAAATAAATAATGTCATAAAAACTGAAAATACCCTAGAAAGTTGCATAAAAGATAAAGAGTGCCAGATGCAACTAATTTTGATCTTGTGTATTTGGCTTCGACATACCCAAAATATTAGTAGCATAACCCATCTAAAATTACAATTGAAATATTTCACGTGCAATCTTTGTTATTCTGTAAGTATTTTTTATTTATAGCACAGTGTGAGGTGAACTGTGTGCCTTTAATATGTTCTATATAATCCTTCAGGAATGAGGTTGTTTCAGGTGTTGTTAGTTAGGATTCGCTCATGAAGGGGCGTTTTGAGTTTGTAGTCCTGTGGTGCAGGTGTCCTTAGGAAGAGGGAAGTCTGGATCTAGAGATGTCTACATGAGCAAGTATTCTATTAAGACTGGAATATACAAGCCGGGCGTTGGTGGCGCACGCCTTTAATCCCAGCACTTGGGAGGCAGAGGCAGGCGGATTTCTGAGTTCGAGGCCAGCCTGGTCTACAGAGTGAGTTCCAGGACAGCCAGGGCTACACAGAGAAACCCTGTCTCGAAAAACCAAAAAAAAAAAAAAAAAAAAAAAAGACTGGAATATACTATCCTGTAAAACGAGTTAGTTTTAACAGTGAATTAATCCAGTTGGCTGTATTTCTTTTCCTTTGCTACTCCTCAATAACCACACAGAGAAACCAAGATTTATTTCAAGCTGCACTTCAATACTAGCCAGTTACTAGATCTATGATAACCCCCATGTTAATCTGGCTCCCTCCCAGGTCCAGCTCCTGTTAGTTTCATGAGCTTCAGGTGTTTTTTCTTACGTTGTCTTCTTGGACCCTCTCCTCCTTGTGCTGTTCTGAATTTCTCTTCCTCTCTCTTTCCTTCCGGTGGCTGGCGGAAGCCCCGCCCTATTCTCTCTTTTGCCCAGCCATTGGGTGATCAGCATTTATTGACAAGCAGAAAATAAATGCTAAGAACTGTTTACACAAACTTGAGACAGGAGTTTCTTGATATGAGCCTTACAATGCCTTATCCTGACTGAAACAAAATATAGGGGCAGAGAAATCAGCATTTGAATAACACAAGGATAACCTTTACACAGCGCGCAAAGCCGTTATGCCTACGTTATCCAAGTGGAGAAATGGGCGGGATCCTTCCAGGGTCCTTAAAATGAGTGCCACAGTGTGTCAACCTAGAAAGCTTAGATCTCTCCTGTCCAGAGCCAGGAGACAGTGGATTTTTGAGGTATAAGCAGCTCAGTGTGTCATTCTTTATTAGATCAGCCTGTTCTAGTTTCATTTCTGTTGCTCTGCCAAAAAACACAAATGAAAGGAAAGGGTTTATTTGCCTTTCAATTTCAAGTTACAGTTCACCATTTTAGGGAAGTTGAAGTAGGAAGTTAAGCAGCTACTAATATTATATCGGAAGTCAAGAGCAAAGACAGAATAGTGTTCACATCCTTGCTTGTGCTTGCTAGCTGCTACACCTCTACATAGTTCAGGTACCAGCTTAGGGAATGGTGTCACCCCTAGTGGGCTAAATCTGCCTACATCCAGGAATCAAGGCAACCCCCTCCCAGACATGCCCATAAGCCAATTTGATTTAGATAGTTCCTCATTAAGACTCTCTTCCCAGAGAGGGGAGATGGGGTGAATAACTCATGGAAGGGGACCAGGAAGGGGGCAACATTTGGAATGTAAAATAATTTAATAAAAAAAAATCACCTAACATAAGCCCTATTTCATAAGACAGGGTTGAACTTTCTCATGTAATTAACTGAATGCAACATTAGAAATAAAAATATTATAACAAGAAAAAGACTCTCTTCTCAGTTGATTCTAGACTGTGTCAAGTTGACAGTTAAAACTAAGAAGCACACTGGGCTGGAAAGGTTGCTCAGTGTTTAAGAGCACTGACTGCTCTCCCAGAGGCCCCCGGTTCAATTCCCAGCACTCCATGCAGCAGCTCAAAATTGTCTATAACTCCAGTTCCAGGGGATCTGACAACCTCACACCAATGCACATAAAATAAGAATTTATAAATAAATTATATATTAAATAAACAAAGAAGCATACAATCCTAGTAGCCTACCACTGTCCACCTTGCTGTGGACCAACCATGCTTCCACAACCCTGTGTGCCTGGCAGCTACTACTGCACTACAGAACTCTGAGATGACGACAGACAGTTTGGCTCTGTGTTGAAAGTACTCAGCTTTTCTTTTACGCTGCTCAGCGCAGCTTAGCTGAAGTACGTATTGGGTGGCAGTGTTTGAGCTTCCTATCAGTCGGTGCCAAGGCAAAGGCAAACACTCGATTTCCACTGCAAGTTTACTGAGCCGAGATGCTGTGTTTGTGTTTCTGATTCACGGTTGCCACTTTTTTTTTCTTCTAGTTTGTTTTATGATTAGCCTATTCCCCTCCCCCATCCCCTCACCCCCAGTAAACTTCAAGCTTGGTTACTTAGAGACAAGAGAGGGGACCCATACAGTGATGCAGAGCACTAAGGTTGAGGAGAGTAATTTGTCCAAAGATTGCAGGCTAGGTGGTCCAAAATTGGGTGTGAAACTGTTTCCTCAGTCTCCTGGTCTCTTGTTATCAGATCCATTGCCTCAGGCCAATGTCCCTCCTCCTTTCCTCTGCCCCCACCCTTGGAGTGTTCCTGCTACTCCCTGATTCTCCAGGTGAGGATAGGAAAAGTTAAGAGGTAGTTGTTCTGCTCTAAGATGGGGGTAAGAGAAAGCTGCCCCCACTTCTTCCTGTTCAGAACAACGCCAGTCTGCTCTATAGAGGCACCTGCCACATTTTGCAGTCTGGGAACTTATCGCTTGATGGTGTGCACATTTTAACGCTTCATTCTCTTGGTTACCAGAAAGCCATATGTGGGGCACAGGAGATCCTAGAGAGGGACTCCATTTTGTTTTTATTGGATTCACTTGGCTCCATCAACAGTCCGTCCCCCCCCCCCGCCCCCTCCAGTTCTCAGGGCAGTGTGGATCATTTGTAAACTTTTAAAAGCGCCGTCTTTCTTCTTATGGCAGTGGTATATGGTTAACAGAGAAAATATAGGGAAAAAAACAGGTCAGCAGCACAAACATCAATAGTCACTGGCAATTATAGTATAGATAACAAGTCAGATGTAGCCATTTTCTTCCAGTGGCATGAGTGTATGATGCATGTGCAAGTTTGCATGTATCAGTACACGTACACATCGGACACTGTGTGATATGGAGGAGGAGGGCAAGCTTGGGGATCAGTCTGCCTGCTCCACCTTGTTTGTGACAGTCTCTCTTGTTCAGTGTTGTTTATATCACGTTAGTTGGCCTGAAGGCTTTTGGAAATTCTTCTGTCTCTGTGTCCCATCTTGCTATAGGAATATTGGGCTTATAGACGCCCAGCTCACGGTGCATTCTGGGAATTCAAACTCACATTCTCCTGCTCACGTGACAAGCGTATTACCCATTGAGCTGTCTTCCCAGCCCACAGTGTGTTTTCTAAAAAATATAAACACACCACTCACATTGCATCATTTCAACAAAACCAAGCATAATCCTGCACAGTTTATTGGACAGAGTTACTTTTTACCCCTTGCTCGACGGCTTCCCATTTGTGGGCTCGGTTTCTAGTCATTCTCCTGAGTACCAGCTGCACTTCATGATTCACATCCTTCATCACTGTCCCCATGTGATGACTGATGCTGCCCAGGTCTCTACTGTCCATGGAGAAATGTCGCTCACACTGCCGCTTGGGCTAAATGCGACTCTGAGGCATGCCTAGCAAAGATGGAAACTGGAAACCATGGGAATGAATTAACCCGCTACTTTGAGGACCCCTAGGACTATTTCAATAGGTTAATTTTACAAGTCTAGAAAAGTCCTTTTTGGCCAACAGATGTCAGAGTGACCTCAGCCCACTATTTAAGGGATTAAACAAGAGTACTTAGAATTGACAAGATGTGTGTACTCTACGGCCCACGACACTCGAGTGTCCCAGCATAGCTATGGATGTGGTACAAAAAAAACTATAGATAATGCAGCCATGTTACAGTGTCAAAGGTTGGATACTGTGGTAGTGCCTGTTTTCTAGACAGCTCATGTCTGGTCTTTCTCACTGCACGGCACATGCACCTCCATAGTAGCAAACAAGACCAAGCAAAGAACATGCTAACCTTAGATTTCCCTCAATTGAGGAAACAAAGCCTGTAGGCACCATGGGAAAGCAGTTAGCTGTCTCAGAAGATGAGTGGGCAGGCCACAATATAGTACCACAATGTGTCCTTCTGGGTTGATACTTCTGCTCACCAGACACATGTGGCTGGAACACTTTGTGTATAACTGAGGGAGAGGCCCGGAGTTCCCACCTTCTCAGAATGAGGGAGCAGCTCATTACATTTTCACACTAATGAGACACAGAATACATTTCTCGTAGATACATTTGTTCACTTACTGCAGACAATCCTGATACCATGTTGTGCCGCTGAGTGTAACGGGGGGGGGTGGGGAGAAGGTTTGCAGCCTGTGAGGCTATGAAAAATGGCATCTCTGTTTTCTGCCCTAACTTAAAAATGAAAATGTACTTTCCTCAAATATAGAAGATGACAGGAATGTGTGCATAGGTAATTATAAGAATTTGGCTCTCCATTTGTCTAGGGAAATCAGCTGTTTCAATGAAGGCAGAAAGAATTACCTTCTCTTTGAACTGTTCTCCTGTTGATCACCTTCTGGTCGCTGGCAGTAGGTTTTGCCAATTTCCTTTTCTCAGAAACGTCATGCTCAAGTCTGAATCCTCTTCACAGGGTTCCTGTGGAGGATCTGAATATTCTTTCTTTCCCAGAGGAAAAGAACAGCTAACTCTGCTACCATCCACCATTTATATACCATGTGACTCTGGACAGATCTCACCGCCATCCAAGCTGAATCTTTTCCCTGCAGGATAGAAATGATGGCGTCTATCTCACTGGAAATGGTGTGTGTGTGTGTGTGTGTGTGTGTGTATGTGTGTGTGTGGTGGGGGAGGGGTTGTGAACCATGTGATGGAGCTTGTCTGAAAAAGTGCCTGGCTTCTGACAGCACTCTGTAAATGATATTGTCCTCCTTTTCTCGGAGAGGAATAAAAATTGTAATAATATTAATGATAATGTTTCCTATCATTTATTTATGATGTAATATATGCCAGAGACCTAATCTGCCTGATCTTCTTTAAGCTTAAGGATAATAGACAAATGAGGTCTGCATCACATACTGATTTTAAAAGTAATGAGTAAGACTCCATTATCTTAACTGTGACTACCAGAGCCACAGTTGGAAGCTAGACGTACCTAACTTTCTAGTGCATTAATTCAAGAGCAACACCACACTACTTCTCTTTGGACAGCAGTCTTATTGTTATGCCGCAAAGAAGTGATTTGGGGGTGTTCTGTAACTTGGGGGACTGTCTTAGTGACCTTTCTGTTGCTATGATAAAATACCCTGCCCAAAACAGCTTAAGGGAGAAAAAGTTGATATATTTCAGTTTACAGTTCTGGGGATACAATCAATCATGTTGGAAAAGGGTTGGTGTCAGGCAGGAACAGGGGGCTGGCTGGTCATGTTCCATCTCTACCTAAGAAGTAGACAGTGAGCAGGAGGTAGAGCCAAAGCTATAAAGTTTCAAAGTCCTCCCTCAGTGACCCACTTCTTACAGCAAAGGTAAACAAAATAACCATTCTACAGTGTTCCAAACAACGCCACAAGCTGGGGACCAAGTGTTCAGACACACAAACCTGTGAGAGATATCTCATATTCAAGCCACAGTCGAGGTAAAGTGTATGTGGATATTAGGCTCTAAGAAATGCTTCTCTCTCCTCGTGAGGAGACACTGCCTAATTCTTTGGTACTGTATTCCACAGCAGGTAGACCCTGAGTCTTGACCACAGCCGTTTCCATTAGTGAATGCCTCCCTTTCAGATGATAGAACCCTGGAGAGTGAGTTTCCTAGGCATCCTCTGTGTTTCATCTGACCTCTGTTTCCCTTGTCATAGAAACTCAGATACCCGAGGAATATTGTCAAGAAGCAGCTACTTTCGGGTGATGGAGAAGGTTGATAACCTTAACCTGGGAAATAGGCCTTCCCCATGACTTAAGCATCTCTCTCTCTCTCTCTCTCTCTCTCTCTCTCTCTCTCTCTCTCTCT
>NW_021604632.1:2272470-2280031 GCF_004785775.1 Grammomys surdaster
TCTCTCTCTCTCTCTCTCTCTCTCTCTCTCTCTCTCTCTCTCTCTCTCGCTCTGTTTCTCTCTCTCTGTGTGTCTGTCTCTCTGTTTGTCTTTTAGCTCACTCCTCTTCACTATTTGACCAGTACACAGTAGCATTCCCTTACATGACATATGTAAATCTTTTCTTAGAATTTGTTATTTCCTTCTTGGACCAGTTGTGAAAGAACCTGGGGATTTGCATGGCCAAGACAAGATGCATGAGGGAAAAAGGTTACCGTCTCTAAGCAAGAGGGCAGACATTAAAGTCACATGTCCGGGGTACCTGAGATACGTGTGAAATAATTTCACCGAAGAAGTAGTGTGCTGTTCTAGCGTGAGGGAGAAGCATAAAGTCCTGGAGTGAAAGTTGAAGTGAGAAATACATTAGCTTCCTTTGGGGTAACCTCAGGAACCATACATGTGGTGGCTTACCATGAACTGTCCTGAGAATCGTCCCTAGAATCATTTCTATGGATGGAGATCTCACCCTGGGCGGAACTGCCAGAAGAATTGGGGGATTTCAGAGGCATTTGTGAACTAGGAGAAGTCTAAAAACTGATTGCTGTGGAGCTGGTAGAAATCAGGAAGATGCTCGGTGAAGCCCTGTTGCTTCCGTACGTTCCCATTGTTCTGCTTTAACTCAAAAACCTGTTCGTTGTATATGGTCATTGCTCATGACTGTGACCGGGAGAAATCTTCAGACAAATTATATCTTGAGCACATCCCCCTAACTTCGTATTTTCACCTTTCCCCCCTACCCCTTCCCATTAGCCCCATTTGGCTTTGGTTTGTTTCAAGGTAGGGGGCAGTTTTGTTTTTTTTCTTAAAGGATACTCACTGGCCTTGTGGCAGTATTGCACTAGGGAGTGGGGCAGCCATTAGAGGGTCGAGTCTGTGCTCATTGGGTGCATTCAAAAGCCTTCCATGAAGAGCAAGTAAAAGACTTTGATGTGCTTTTCCCTCCTGGATCTGCTCCTCAGATGAAGTTGGTTTAAGAGAGAAGAATCTGACTTTTGATGGGCCTGGCACTCACTGGTGATTTTACTAAGCGCCCTCTCCCCGCCCACCCTTATTTCTTCGGTGGTAGAAACGGAAAGCTTCTGTGAGATACGCGTATGTATTCCTTGAATTGAACTAAATGACCCCTTTTGGTATCCTTACTATTATTTAAGAAAGAGGAAAGAAATAGTAATGACTCCCTTTGGCAGCATTTCGGATGCAGAGAAAATCCAGAGTCAATTAAGACTGTGGGATTCTACAGTCTGAGGGGGGCGCTCTCACTTCCACCTTCCTACGCCACTGCCACTGACTCAGAATTTTACTAGGTCTTAAACCTTCCCCTGGAAGGTACTTAGTCAAGCTCGCTCTATCTGTCCCTGCTTTAAGTCTTGTCTCTAGCGAGGCCCGTGTTCTCTACTCAGTCCAGGATGCAGAATAGTGATACGTCCTATTTGCTTTCTTTTCTCAGAAAAGAAAAAGATTCGCTGCATGGAATTAAAAAAAAAAAATCTAGCAGACACAGGCATTGTCTGGGATGTATGCCCTTTGTAGCAATCCAGCTTCTTCCTTGTTCACTTTAAGCTCTCCTAATGTCTTACACCTTGATTCTTGAGGTGACATTTTGCTGTAGAAATGCAAGATAAGACCCTGACACTCGCATTGCATCTGGGAAGAAGTTGTTACTGCAGCCTTTGCCGCTCCGGAGGGTATAGGATAAGAATTCATCTTTGCATGATTTATTCCCAAAACCCATTGTAAAAAAAAAAATGCTCCTGATAATTTCAAGCTCATATTAAATTTTCTGCCATTCACAGAAAGGACAATTTGGGCAAATAAGTGCTCATTAAAATTTATTTAGAGGGAATATTTTCCATTAGGGCGTTTCATTATTTAAGAAGAAAATAGAAGCCTATGCAAGTACTATATAATGCTCGCACCAACATGACATTTCAGATAAATTACATTTAGATAAAGATAAACGTGTTTGGGTTTGGAAGACCAATTGATTCTAGTGGGTACCGTAGTTGCATAATTATAAGCCAGGTTGAAAGAAATTGTTAAAAAAAAAAAAAAAAAACAAGGATGAGCCCCAAGCAATCCACCAGACAGACTAGAGAAAATTATCTCTTGTTTCTCTAATTGCTTTTCTTTTGCTACTGTTGTTTGGAGCTCCATACTGTGGAGTGGGTCTGAGTTTATTGGGATGGATGGATCTGGTGGTGGTGGTGGTGGCGGTGCTGGTTAAATACGGAGTGATTGGTAGCCTGAAGGATGCAAGTTCTGCCTCAAGGTTCCATATCCCATCATGCTTAAGGCAATGGGAAGATGATTAGGCCACGAGTGTACAACCATGCAGCATCGGTACCCGCACTATGCTCTGAGGGGCCACATTTTCCACCCACGTGCTCTCCTTGCAAACCGTTTCACACAGCAAATTCTGAAGATGCTCATTTTGTATCTCAAAGTTTTCTCCCTAAGTACCCTGGATGCTCTTTTCTCTGTCTCCTTTCTCTCTCCAAGTCTCGTCAGTGAAAAGAGAACCCATTGGCTTCCTATTCTTCCCCAAATACATGTTGTTGGCTGTTCGTCTAGGCTCCGCCCCACGGTTACCTGGCAACAGCCAGAAGTGCCTGACTCACTTCACTGTAAAAGGGGCTGCTTGCCCCCTCCTCTCTCTCTTGCTCTTACTCTCTTCTCTTCTCCTCTTGTTCCTTACTTTCCCTCCCTCTCTCCCCATTCCCCTCCCCCCTTTCTCTCCACGTGCTCATAGTGGGTCTCTACTCAGCTACTCCTCTCTCTGTCTCTCTCTACCTTTCTCTGTCTCTACTTTCTCAACTCCCCTCCCTGAATAACTATTCTATACTATACCTCATGTGGCTGGTCCCTCAGGGGGAAAGGGACGCCTCAGCATGGGCCCACAGGGGCACCCTGTTCCCCCACACCATACTGAGTCTCCACCAAACATATCCCTTCCTTCTCGTTTTTTTTTTTTTCTTAATAAAACAAAACATATGTTCTATACATAGCTTCATGGTTACACCCTCACGGTTTTCTTTATCTCCTACAAGCTCCTGGAAATCTAACATATTTCACCCTTAGAAGGCGTGTGTCAGTCTGTTTCTACCTTGATTCTCAACGGTAAGTCTAGGTCCTTTCTTCCTTCCCAGCCGTTGCAGTATCTACTGAGCTAGCCTAGACATGAGCACAGCCCGGGCAGAGAGAATGCAGCCAATTCATTCGTAGGCTTACACACTGGTCAAAGGAGCGTACTGATGCCCTAAGTCCCGATATCATTGTATAAAAGGCAGATGTGAAAGATGACCTTACAGGGAAATGTTGAAGTTAAGGTGGGATAGTAAGGGGCTGGTGAGGTGGCTCAGTGGTTAGGCACATAACTCTTACAGAGGACCTGGGTTTGGATCCCAGCACACACGTGTCCTGCAAAAATCTGTAACTCCGGTTCCAGAGGATCAGACACTCTAATCTGACCTCTGAGGGTACCAGAAGTACACACAGTATACATGCATACACTTAAGCAAAACACAAAATAAACAAAGATTATATTTGATTTTATTCATTTTTGAAATTTTTTTTTACTTATTCACTTTACATCCTGCTCAATTCCTCTGTCCTGGCCAGCCCCTCCCACGATCCTTCCTCCAACCTCCACTCCCCTGGGTATCATGAGATAGTGAGTAGTAGGCAACGAAACATGTTTCTGTTGATTTGACATAGATTCTGCAGGTTCTGTGTGCTCCAGACCATGGTACTCCCTGGTCCCTGCTCTCGCTATGCTTCAAGGCTGTAGGTAGATTGAGGTTAACGGTCAGTAACCAGAGCGACAGCATCAACGGTCAGTAACCAGAGCAAAAGCGTCAAACCCTTCAGTGTTTTCTTCACTCAATGAGCTTAAGGGAATGTTCACTTCTCCAGGGTTCAGCTGTGCATATGATCAACATTTATTTATATTTCTAAGTGGATGATGGGCCAAGATTTGGAAGTTTTGAATGACAAGCACTAAATCAGACTCCTGTTTCACACAACGAAGAGTCCTGATAGACTTTTATCTTTATGTCTCTTGGCACGTGTCGAGAGCAGTCTTCACCTACCCTGTTCAAGGAGTGATGTCCACTGTGCTCAAGATGTGAAGCATTCGCTTACCCACCTGAAATGCACAGTTTGCAATAAAGTTAAAAAAAATTAGTAGCGTTTTCTCTCATCTTCTTTCATTCACAAATAATTAACCAACAGCTGAGTAACTTGAAGTTTAGCAGGGCTAACTCAAATAAGGCCTGTCAGTTAGAAGGGCTTTTGTTTTATGCAACTGGTTACCTTTTAAAGATCATTATTCTATTTTTTTTTCTTTTAGGGATTAAACTCAGGCCTCTATGTATGTCACAGAAATAACTCCAGTACAGTGTTTTGATTTTTAAAAAGGTTTGTTTTAAAAATCTGTGTATACGTAAGTATATATACACATGTGTATGTGTGTGTGTGTGTGTGTGTGTGTGAGTATATGAATGTCTGTGTGGGTACCTGCAGATACCAGAAGATGTCAGATCCCATGGAGCTTTATTTACAGGAGGCTGGGACACCTCCCCCCACCCAATGTGGGTGCTAGAAACCAAACTGGGCTCCTCTGCAAGAGCAACGGGTGTTTTTGCTGCTGGGTAATCTCTCCCACCCATGCCTTTCCCTTTGAGAACATTACTTACTTCTGCAGGTCTGTAGTTGCTGGTATTATTCATTTTTAATTCCTCCAGAAAGCAAATTGATTGCCATACTTAGATACAAACTTTTCAGAAAAAATAATCACAAAGAAAGAAAGAGAAATTAGAGTATCTAATTGCCCCAAGGCATCTCTGGGATATCTGAAGCTCTAGGTCCAGTGTCTCTGCCTGATCACTCCTGACTCTATGACAGTAGCTGAGAGCTTCTTGCATTTATATATTGCCACTGTGATAGCTCACCTAGGTGGTCAACTTGTCCATCTGGAGTTAACTAAAACACAAGCTTTGTGGGCACTCCTGTGAGGGGTAGTTTTGAATCAATTCTTTGAGGCAGGAAGGCCTGTCCTAAATGTGGACAGCACCTTAGGCTGGCAGCCCAGAGAGAAGGACACAGAGAAAGAACACTCCGCTTTTGCCTGCTTGCCTTAACTTTTACTGACAAGTCCATCTATCTACCGGTTATTACAGCATTCCTTCACCAAGATGAGAACCAACCTCTTTGGGATTTCTAAATAGAATGAAGACCACAAGCTCTCCAGAAATCCACCAAGGGCTTCAAGGTCAGATTGAAACTGTCAAGACATGGAACCTGTGGACTGAGCAATTACTGGATTCTAGACCTCCCCAGTGTGACACAGCTATTGTTGGAGTACCCAGATCACAGCTTATAAGCCGATCTAATAAACCCCTATATATTCTTTCTATTGGCTTGGTTTCTTTTGAGAAACCTGAGCAATATGAACACCTTCCTTTAAATTGGCTTTTGTAGTCTCATGTTCTGGCACAAGGGGAAACTCTGGAATTTTCCTGTAGGATCCTTAAGTGGCATGTTTTCCTCATGATGCCTTAGGGCATCTTCAGATACCTATATTCTCTGGCTTAGGTAGTGGTATATGTTTAATTGGAATTTTAAAACCTTAACTTTCAGACTCAGCCCAAGCTCTGTTCTCACATGAGCTGTTCCTTAAAGTCAAGCACTATTTACTTTAGTCCTGGGAAGTTGTTATGCTTAATTCTACTGCAGAATTTGACATTCATCCTCAGTAAGATTTAGCATAGTAGCACTCATTGTAAATGCAGACAGGGTAGGGAACGGGAAAGAAACACGACAGGTAAGTGCGTGCTCCTTATTTATAACAAGTTTTATTTCTCTTCCGTCAGATGTTTTTTTTTTTTCTTTCTTTTGGTTTGTTTGTTTTTTGAAAATATATCTTCTAATTTTTAAGTCATTAGGAAAGCAAATGTAGAGGCTCAATGTTAGAGTATTAGTTTATGTGTGTGAAGCCTTGGCTTGAAGGTCTCCAGCCCCTTTGGGGAAAAAAAAAATCAAAGAGAAAAAAACGCCTAAAGGAAAAATGGGGAACTGTTGTACACAGAACTATGAAGGAGACTCCATTAGCGGTGGCAAGTTTCACAGCTACTAATGGCCGCTCCCTGGACTTGCCAATCACACAGGATCTGGGTTGATTTTAGAAAAGCCTTCCTTCATAGAGGCCAGGAGTAGAGAGAGAGAGGATTATTTGTTTTCAAGCAAAGATTACTGATCTTTGAAATGTATAAACTTCCAGGTCAGTTAGTTGAGACCCTGGGAAGTGTATAACACATTGGTAATAACGTGTATGTGGCTAAAAATTGAGATACGGTGTACTTAACATAGTCTGCTCATTGGCTTCGCTTGAAAGAAAATGATCCACTGGTATTTTTAACTATTACGCAGGCAAAAGCCACTACTCTTTTGTTTTTAGATTTATTTATTTATTTTTTAATTATGAGTACGTGTGTATGTCTGTTGAAGTATGTTCATGTAAATGTAGGTTCCCTGGAGCTGCAGTTGTAAACCACCTGATGTGGGTTCTGGGAACTAATCTTGGGTATCCGGAAAGAACTCTTATCCTCTGAGCCATCTTTCCTCTACTGTTTTAGGGGAAACCAGCTATGATAGAATCTTTTCCACAACAGCCCAAGTAGTTTAGCAAGACTATCACGAGGAACAAACAGCAAGAACAAATGTCTAAAAATAAACTAGCTGAAAATTAAAAACTAGCAAACGGACTTTAGAGAGCTGGATAATATTCAACAATATTAGAACATTAAATAATAGAATATTAAATAGATGGAAAATTTCACTGAGAAATTATGATCTTAAAAAGTGATAGCAAGATCAAATGACTGTCCTAAAAATAAAATAAAATAAAATAAAATAAAATACCCACAGTATTTGAAGTAAGAAACTCAGAGGAAGGAATTAACCTCAGAATGGACACGATAAAAAGGATTAGTAAATAAGGGAAGTTTAAAGTAAATATCAAGGTGTCTGAAGAGTAGAGAATAAGAACGCTGATGCGATGTGCAGCCTACCACATAAACAGAAAGACCCGAGGGGGACATTTTCAGCTGTAGACTGGATACTTACTGAAACCCGGAGAGCGTGGGAAAACCCAGGAATCACACTTGAAAAAATTAAGAGCCAGGACTCCAAATCCGGTGGCAGATGTTGCTTCACTGATCAAGTTCCTCAGTGAGGTCTGGAGAGATGGCTCATTGGCTAAGGGCACTGGTTCTCTCAAAGGAGCTGGGTTAGGTTTCTGCCCCTCACAGGACCGCTCACACCTGTCTGTAACTCCAGTTCCAGGTGATATGGCGCCCTCTTCTGGCCTCTTCAGGCATTGGACACACATGTGCACAGATACTTATACAGACAGGCAAAATACCCACACACATAAAAATAGATGTATAAAAACAAACCAAAATTAAGAGAATCTCAATGAACACTGACTCAAATAAGTTCAAAACATACCATGCCCAGGCACATT
>NW_021604632.1:2285098-2295375 GCF_004785775.1 Grammomys surdaster
CTCTCTCTCTCTCTCTCTCTCTCTCTCTCTCTCTCTCTCTCTCTCTCCTGCTCTCTTAAGTAGCTTCCCTTTCCTGTCTCTGCTCACGTGATTTAGGCATATCCTATTCTGTCAAATCTTTCTCTGATTCATCCCTTTCTCTGCCGCTCAATTAGACATAACTTTCAAACATGGCTTCTTCCTTCTACAAACTAACTTTACCTTCATTGTTTGGGATTAAAGGTGTGTACTAAGGTGTGACTATATTCTAGCCAGAGGGATTAAAGGAGAGTGTGGCACTCCCTTCTCCCCTGTGAGTACAAAGGGAGCAGAGTCTAAGAAAAGGGTTTGGATGGCCCCTGAGTAGGACAGAAATGACTGCGGGATCAGCTTCAGAGAGGCAGCTTAACTTTAACTGGGGAGAATGAAAGGCTTTATAGTTTTGGGGGAAGGGGATAGGGATTTCTAGGGTGGGTAATGATCATTGGCTATAGGTTAGGATGCTTCAGAATGCCTCATTTGCATGAAGAGGCATTCCAGAAATTCCAGGTGCTTCCTGGACAGGTTTTGAGAAGCAGAACCTGTAATCTGGCCAAGGCTATGTGACATTTCACAGGGAGATGGTGTGGCGGTTTCGAGCTCCCCAGATGAGGTCACAGAAGGAGAAGCCGCACAGTTAAAAGGGATCCTCCATTTTGTACAGAGCTCAAGAGAGCTGTCCAGACAATGGTAGACTGCAACCTTGATTAGCAGAGTTTCTACACCGGTGTGTGCTAAGGGTGAGCCACACGACAACTAGAAGCAGGTATTGTCCGTAAATAACACAATCTCGGGGTTTGAAGTGTGATCAAATCTCCTGCAACAACACTCCTCTTTGGGTAGACTTTTATTAAGGGGTGTGGGGTCTACCAGGTCAGCAACTGGACTGGGTATACACTTTGCTATTCCTGTGACTGATTTTCATTGACGGTCAGCTTTGAAGCCTCCCAGATTTACCTGTGGTTGGGGGTGGGGATGGGCTGTTGGAGGACTGTTCTTGTCTTCTTCATTTCACTGCCAACCTTTGTCTTCTGTTGTGAGTCAAAATCACAGAGACAGTCTTCACAGGCACTGGCAACCCTCTCCTTCAAGGAGCAGACAATCACTCAGTGGTGACTAACACTCACTAGCTTGAGTTGAAGAGGCTCTCTAGTTTCCCTTTCAAACCTCAGTCTCAGGCTGCTCCCCTGGGTCTCAGTATTGTTTTGCTTAGTTGTAAGACTATGGGTTTCTGCTTCCTGACAATGGGTCTTCCTTTTCTGTATCACGTCCTGGATCCTTGCCTATGATCTGCGCTTGATGGTTTTAGCTGCTCCTTTTCTGAGAGCTTAAGAAGTTATTTCTCCAGGGGAGGAGATTTTTGGCTGGTGTGGGTTGATATCAGGATCCAGAGGGCATTTATGATGTGGCAATGGGGTCTGGAACTAACACTCCCAGGATGCCTTTCTGTATAACCTTGACCTTTACCTTTCTGTATGACCTTGACCTTTTTGTATGACCTTGACCTTCACTCCAACAAGCCTTCTTATTTGTAGACTCTGATGAGGGAAAAGATATTTGGCTAACCTTACTATGGACTTATTGTTTTGCTTGAAACTCTCTCCTTGAAACCAGCCCTGTTTCTAAGCTCAGGTTACTAAGTCCCTGAGTAATTTACAGAGTCACACAGGTGTAACAGAAGGTAGGACAGTCCTTGATTGCTGGGCAGCAGGGGGAGGGAATTCAGGGAAGAAATATGGGAATCCAAGGATGTAGAGAAGAGAGGTGTGGCAGTTTGAATAAAATGGCCTCCATAGACTCAGACATCTGGATGTTTGGTGTCTATTTGGAGGTTGTGGAGCTTTTGGGAGGGGGGGTTGGCAGGAAGAAATATGGCACTGAGGGGAGGTTTCCAGTGTCTATAGTCTTGTCTGGCCTGTATTCACTCTTTCTGTTTCATTCATGTAGTTCAAGACTTGAGCTCTCAGCTTCCTGCTCCAGGCACCTACTGTCATTCCTGTTGTGTTTATAAAAAGATAAAAAATGCCAGGCAGTGGTGGTGCACACCTTTAATCCCAGCACTTGGGAGGCAGAGACAGGTGGATTTCTGAGTTCGAGGCCAGCCTGGTCTACAGAGTGAGTTCCAGGGCGGCCAGGGCTACACAGAGAAACCCTGTCTCGAAAAACAAACAAAAAACATAAAAAGAGAAGGAATATGTTTGGTGGATGTGTCATCAGGTATGGGGGAAGAGATGCCTCAGCATGGGCCCATGTGGCCTGAGGGACCAGCCACATGATAGTATAGTATAGAATAGAGTTTATTCAGGGCATGGGTAGGGGAGTTGAGAGGGTAGTAGAGACAGAGAGAGAGAGAGAGAGGGAGAGGGAGAGAAAGAGAAGGAGAGAGAGGAGTAGAGGCTGTCCATGAGCACATGTAGAGGGAGGAAGGGTCAAAGGGACAGAGCGGAAGCAAGAGAGAGCAGAGGGGGCAAGCAGCCTTTTTTATCGTGAGTCAGGCACACCTGGATGTTGCCAGGTAACTATGGGGTGGAGCTTAGACAGAATGCTAACAATGCCTCTGTGCCATGATGTATTCTAACCCTCTGCGACCATAAACCCAATAAACTCTTCTGTAAGTTACGTCGGTCATGGTGCTTTATCACAGCCTCTGATGTCCTATGACCTGAGACCTGTGAACTTCCCTGGGGTAAATGAGCATGGGGCCTTTCATTCTCTTGGGCAGCTGGGGAGTCTGATAAGGGATTAAAGACTCACAGACGGGCTCTGGGGGCCGGAGGGACTTGCTACTTCCTATACAGAAAGAGAGACCACTGCTGGGGAGTGTACTTATATCAGCAATGGGGTCTGGAACACAACACCCCCAGGACACCTTTCTGTATGACCTTGACCTTTCTATATGACCTTGACCTTCCCTCAGTTGGGTGGCTTACACGCCTTGAAGAAATGAGTTTTCTGCTCAATGCAAATTCCTGTCTCTAACACACCTTCTTATTTGTAGACTCTGATGAAGGAAAAGATATTTGGCCAACCTTACTATGGAGTTATTGTCTTGCTTTTAACCCTCTCCCTGAAACCAGCCCTGTGCAGGTGAGTTTTTACTGTCAGCTTGACACAATGGGGAGTCATCTGGGAAGAGTCTTAATGAGAAAATCTTTAGATCTAGATCATGTTGGTCTGTAGTGATTGTCTTGATTGCTAATAGATTTGGGAAGACCCACCTGCCACTTCAAGGGCTGTGCCTTGAACTATATAAAACTGAAACAAGGAGAGTTGTCCAATGTGGTGGTTGGAATATGCTTGGCCCAGGGAGTGGCACTATTAGGAGGTGTGGCCTTGTTGGAGGAAATGTGTTACTGTGGGGGTGGGCAATGAGACCTTCCTCCTAACCATGTGAGAGCCAGTCTTGTCCTAGAGGCCTTCAGTTTGAAGAAGTAGAACTCTCAGTTCCTCCGTCACCATACCTGTCTGAATGCTGCCATACTTTTGCCTTGATGATAATGGACTGAACTTCTGAACCTGTGATCCAGCCCCAATTAAATCTCCTTATAAGAGTTGCCTTAGTCATGGTGTCTGTTCACAGCAGTAAAAACCCTAAGATACCCAAGCATAGGTATCAAACAAGAAAGGGAGGACAGAAGGAAACAAGGAAGCAAGCAAGCAAGGGTGTGTTTCTTAGTCTCTGCTTTTGACTATGTGTATGATATGATATTCTGTTTCAATTCTGTCTTGACTCCCCAAATGACAGGCTGTGACATGGACCTGTAGGCCTGATGAACCCCTTTTTTTCCCCTGAGTTGTTTATTGTCAGCAAGGAAAGTGAAAACAGGATAAACTCCCGAGCCAGGCAACCTTGGGTTTAAATTATTTCCTTTTTGGGGGGTGAGGAGGGAACAAACAGCATAGATCCCTACTGTTGGTAAATTCTTAAAACCATGTAATTATTTCATGACTTATCAAATTTTACATTTTTTTCAGAGTGAATGTTGAGTCCTTTAGGTTTCCTTGTGGAACTTGTCAATCTGTGCATACACTTGGGCCATCATGTGGTTGCTGGGAATTGAACTTAGGACCTCTGGAAGAGCACTCTGTGCTCTTAACCACTGAGCCATTGTCTCTCTACACTTGGAAGAGAATGCCTCCTCCCCAAACCTTGATGGACACAATCCTTGACACTCATCATTAAGTTACTCTGACACAAACCACATTGGCCAAGTTTTCTAGGGGAAGTCATTCTTTGTAAGATTTATCTTGAGGTCTAAACTTATAATAAGTACTTTAAAAAAACAAAGTCTGAAGGGGAAGGTTAGAGATCACAGGGGATGAAGACTTCCTTTTTCCACAGTGGCAAACTTGGCTGCTTATGTGATACCCATTTCTCTGCAGTTCTTTGTTTATTCCCTTTTGTTTTTAAAGCCAGATTTTCTTTAGGTCTATACATTCTTTCTTCAGTCATCAAACTCTTCCTATTCACTCTTGCACATGAACAAATGTCTAGTCACCCCCCTAGGGTATCAACAATAGACCAACGTAATGAATCCACTTGGAGTTCAAAGCATCAAGCCAGTGAGTTTACTGGGGTTACTCACAGGAGCAGGGCTGAGAGGTTTCTTACAGGGACAGCCTATCTATCACCACTGCAGAGTTCTACCCCATTGTATACAAGGAGTGCATAGACTTTACTTCATGGAGTTTCACATTCAGTTAACTCCTGTTTCCTGTAGGCTGTAGCATTGCTGCTGATTTGCAGTAGCTAAAGCTCTGCTCCCCTCACAGGTTTTGACAGGAACCCAACTGAGACACATTGTCTATAGATTCTGAGCTAGACAGCTTGTGAGGCCACACCCACCCGGGAAGTGAGTTAACTTCAAAGCGATATTGGTGCTATGGACACCCACTCCTCCCACTCCCCACCCCTTCCCTGCCTCCTACAGGGCATCAGAGAGCCTGGCTGCAGCTCCTTGCTGTGGATCTCCCACATTCTAAGACCTCAGAAGAAGAAGCTCCCTCCTCTGCCCCCGTGGACTCCACATCTTTTTCACAAACCCCACCATGCTGTCTGAATCACTCTCCTCAAAGCCTCTGCCATACTTTGGGCTCTCTCTCTGTCTGTCTATGGCCTTTATTGCTGTTCTAATAAAGTCTCCCAGTAATCTGTGCCATGAACCACCAACTCCCCACAGCAAAACCTAACAGGGAGCTGGCTGGCAGGAGGGAGAAAGAGCTAGACTCTCAGGTGAGGATCCTGCAAGTGTCTCCACATCTTTTCATCTTCTGTTACAAAGTGTGAACAGCTCCATCCCCACTGTCATATTCGAACCATTCATTGTATCATTTTACTTATTTTATTGCCATGGTTACTGGGCCAGGGTTATCTCTACTCCAAAATGGCCACGGGGTGATCATGTCCTGCCTAAAATAAAAAGACAGATGACACTTATGTACAGAAATAAGGTTGGGGAAAAAAATCACTGCCATGGAAGGGTGTGTGTTAGCTGAGAGAGAGGGAAGGGGAGGAGAGAGGGAGAAGGAGAGTTGTATTGTTAAGAAGAGTTGTAGTTTTTTATTCTTTGGTGAAAACATAGTAACAATAGCCCTTTGTCTTGAGCTGATTTTTTTTTTAAACTTTTATAATGTCTGTGCCACCTAGGCTGGACTTCTTGGTGATGTGATCTTCAGTTCTATAGTCACAAGTCTGCATGTCACATGCCTCATTGGGCCTTTATCAACAACAGAAATTGAAACAACCAGTGAGCATCCCAGCAAAGCAGTGACAGAGACAACAGTCAGCTCCCCAGTGATGTCGTAAAGAAGTACAACTAAGACACCTGGTAACAGGATATTAAAGGCAACTTTAAAAAGGTACCGGAATCCTACTTAATTTTAATTACGAATCGCTTTTTCTTCAAAATTACAAACATAATCTTAATAGGAATTATACATCAAATACAGAAGTATTTCTTCTTCAACCCTAGACTAACTTATCTTTTCACCTCAGGCTCCAACGGGGTTCAGTCTCCCTCTTCTCCTTAGAAGTAACTGCCACTTGGAATACACCATCTCTCCTCCAGCTTCTTTGTCTTATAGATCAAGGAATTTAAAAGAGATTTAGCAACTGACTTGACAAATTGGAGTTTGAGACGGGAAAAAAATGCAGGAAGCTGTAGATACTTGGCAGCTGCCAAGGAGAGAGGCAGGATCAGAAGAAGAGAAAAGAGTGACGCCTTGTGAGCCAGGGGTCAAGCAAGCAAAACAGGATGAGCGGAGGCAGTCTGTCAGCAGCTGCATGGAGTTCGGAGCAGGGTGGCAGAATGCGATGCCAAGAGTATCAAGGCAAGCAGCCTTAGGATGTTGGCTAGTGCCCAAAACAGAGATGGAGAGCGGAAAAGAATTCAGACAGCAGTGGGCTCAGGATGAACATCTGTAAATAACCACATTGGGAGAGGAACTCCTGGGATAAGCGGATGCCTCCGAGAGAGGAGGTAGCTCCTCCCCCTCCCATCCCTGCCCCCATCCCCCCCAACTCCTGCTGCTTCTCATCTCATCTTTGGGTGTGTCATATTTATTCCTACCTTCTGGTGTCAGTTGGGATTTTCTCCTTATCAAAGGTGGGGTTGCCTTTGCCGGGGCAAGAGCTTCATCAAAGAACATTACCAAGTGCTGACCAAGACGTTTGTAAAAAGGTATTCAAGTTCTAAAGGAGGGGCAATTGTAATACTTTCCCTTTACCTGACACAGATTTTCACTTACAAAATTGTGGGTGACCAGAGACAGGAGAGTTGGGCTCTGAAGCGGGCTGTGAGCGCGGGATTCATTCTTTCACCACTCTTATTACTTTGTATCTAAGTTGCAAATATATCTTAATGTCTGTGCAGTTTTCTTTGACCAGATGAAGTTCTACTGTAGTTTATGGTTTCATAGTGATTTTTTTTCTGGTTAATTTGAGTGTCTTTAGGTTGTATTTTTTTCCAAGTCTGCACACGCAGCACAGGTTTGTGTGCATGTGGGAGAAAGAATAGATAGAGAGTACACATTTGTGTGTACATGGGACTGGTTCAGTGATGTAGACTTTGACAGTAGGACTCTGCACCCAGACTCTGCCCAACTGAGTTTTGACTGATGCAACCCGTTGTCGTCATGCCACTGTTAACTGGGATTGTGTTCCAGACTCTCTTCGGCTCCCTGGTTCCTGCAGTCTCTAGAGAAAGAATTCAGAGGTGACTGTAAAGAGTGTCATACGTAACAGAAGACTGACAGAGCTTACTATACTACAAGCTCCTGTACTATGAGAGTGGACTGTCACCAAAGGGACCGTGACCAAGATACAAACCCTCAAGGGGTGAAGTATGGACAATGGCCAGAAAGACCAGTATGCTAGCCCTACGCGTTTTGGTGGGCTTTATACTGTTTCTAAAGTCACTAGAACAGACAGCTTTCCTGAGGGGTGTTTTCTTGTTCAGGTGATTGACAGGTCTATTTAGATTAACTCCTAAGGGAGAGGACAATAGTAAGTCTTTGTTCCTTACCTGAAAGCCTGGCCTCGATAGTAATCTTCTGACCTTCTGTCAGTTCACAATGTCATCTCTTTATCCAGGCCCACAGACGTGACTTAGATATCATTCTTTTGGGCAGTGATCATGTAAGAGAACAGATTAAAAAGGAACTTAAGAAAAAAAGAACAAAAATGAATTTATAATACTTACCTGGCAGGGGAGATATGCTCATGAAAAGGGTGGTTTTTCCAGCAGGAAACCTTGTCCGCTGCACTCTGTTATGCTGGCTCTTTGCAACTTCCCCAAATGTGGGAGAGTCAACTACATCACTTGTGGGAGTGGTGGATGGCGTTTCTGCTCTTCCCTAAAGCATGCATTTATAAAAAACGGTCATGGTTTGCCAGGAGGAAGTGGCCATTCCCTGATGGGTCTCAGCAGAGCTCAGCTATCCTGCCTTCCTCCCTTCTGTCTAATCTGTAGCTATTCTTTTATGGAGTGTTTTAAATATTAAGAAGGGGGCACCGTGGTGCCCCCTTCCTTTATCCTTTTTATAGGTCTTCACTTGTAAAATTAGTTTATTAAGAGTGACACAGGAGGTGAGTCCAGAATTGATTATCAAGAAAAGATAGGGCATGCCTCTGCCCTACAGTATTTCTGATCCTAAGAATATGATGGGGGAAAAAAATCTCTGCCTAGTTTAGCTTTCTCCCACCCATACCTCTTCAAGACCCTGAGAAAATTCTCTTTTAGAAAATGGAGGGTCTGTCTGTCTGTTTGTCTTCTCTCTCTCTCTCTCTCTCTTTCCCTTCCTTCCTTCCTTCCTTTCCTTCCTTTCCTTCCTTTTCCTCTTCTTCCTCTTTCTCCTCCTCTTCTTCCTCCTTTTGAGATGGAGAGTTTCATTTCATTTTCCTGAATTCCAACTTGAATAACACCATGTTCTAGCCCCTGGTTTGTTTTGGTAGTGGTCAGGGGTGGTAGGCTAGGACTTGGTGGCAGTCAATGCCCTGCCATCACAGTTCTTGGCTTTACACAATGCTAGCTATGAAGGAGAGGTCCAGCCACTATGAATTCAAGTCAGCTCATGTCAAACCAGTGACCTCATCATTTAAGACACAGGAGACATAGACACTGTATATTTTCCAGAAAACAGAAAAAGCGAACTAGTAAGTGGTTTTTGGAAAGGCATCAGATTTTCTATGCGCGTGCCCTTTGACATAGCAATCCTATTTCCAGAAACTGAGCCTACAGAAATAATTACACAGATGGACAAAGATAGATCATAAGGAAGGCAGATACAGCATTACTTACAATCTTGAGGAATTGGAGACCACTAAATGTCTGGCAAAAGGCAATTGGTTAAATGAATTATGAGAGAGAAGGCACTATGTACTTGAGAAGAGGTATTTAATATGTCAAATGACTACCACGCTCAGGGAATATATGTTCAAAGATCATAAACCCTAAAATCCAATGCTCTTAGTTTCAACCACCTCCAAGAAGCCCTGTAAACACTTGTCCCACAGCAGAGGACTAGAGTCTAACAAATGATCCTATAAAACACAGGATTTAAAATTTAGAATCCTAGACATTTAATTGCAGTTTTTACTTTTTTTGTGCATGTATGAATATATATATATATATATATATATATATATATATATATATATATAATTTATATGTGTTATGTGAGTTTTATATGTGTGTGTGTATGTGTGCCACATAGCCTGAGGTTGATATTAAATATCTTTCTTGACCACTCTCTACTTATTTATTGAAGTAAGGTCTATAGATGAACCCGGTTCTCAGCAATTCTGGCTAGCCTTGGTAGCCAGCTAGACTTTTCTTTCTCTCCCTCCCAAGTACTGGATACTTCTCTGCCATGTCTGTGTGGAATTTACAGGGTTTCTGGGAATTTGAACTCTAGTATTTATACTTATGTGGCAAGTGCTTTATCTACTGGGCCATCTTCCCAGCCCTGTTGTCCTTTTTCTAAGGATAAAAATAAACTAATATGTTTGACTTCAAGGACTTGAAAAATAATAAAGTAACCCAGGTACCTCAGTGGTATAGCTTGTTGTCAATGTATGAGAGGATTCAACTCAGCATTTATTATAAAGCACGACTTAAAAAAGAGAGAAAAGCCAACATTAGGTAAGAAGAACAATTTATTCAGATGAAAGACAAAAGCTATCAAAGTATGAAGTGGGCACAGACCCAAAATATATCTGATAGAATGCACAAATTTGTAGCAGAAATTTCTGGTTCTGTTTGTGTTTTGTTTTTGTGCTTTAAAGACAGATTCTTTCCGTTAGCCTAGATCTAGGATGGTCTAGATCCTCCTACTCAACCTTTCTGGTACAGGGATGATAGACACCTGCCACCATGCCCACCACAAAGTTCTCCTGCAGGGAAAGTTACATAAGTATATTTCTAAATATCCTTTGCTGTAAAACATATTTATTTTTTTATGTTATGTGTGTGAACATGTTGCCTTCATGTATGTCTGTGTATCATATGCGTGCAGTGCCTGAAGAGGCCAGAAAGGGAGTGATGGATTCCCCAGAATCAGGGTTGTAGAGTTGTGAATTGGATGAGTTGGGTTTTGGGAACCAAATCTTAAGTGCTCTTAATCTATGAGCTATCTCTCCAACCTCTGTCTCCCTGTCCTTATATGCTGATTCAATGTCAAGGTGATACAGAATGAAAGTATGGTCCAGAAGTTGTTCTGGGAAGGAAAACAAAGGGCACTGAAGTTCTGGGAAGGAAAAC
>NW_021604632.1:2295385-2305763 GCF_004785775.1 Grammomys surdaster
GTTCTGGGAAGGAAAACAAAGGGCACTGAAGTTCTGGGAAGGAAAACAAAGGGCACTGAAGTTCTGGGAAGGAAAACAAAGGGCACTGAAGTTCTGGGAAGGAAAACAAAGGGCATTGAATCAGTGAGACAGAATCCTTCTAGCTTTCCAGTCTCCCACCTTCTGTTGAATATGAGCCAGAGCTCAGACAGTCACTTGAGCACAAGGACCACAAGAATGGAAGGTAGCCTTTGGGAGCAAGGCATGAAGACCAAGTCTATATTTCTGATCATGCCGGTGGGATGACAAGCCAGTCTTAGGCTGCATGTTTTGGGATATCTCTTACACAAGACACAAACTAGCTTTTATCTTAAGACACAGATACTTCATTTAGCTTTTTAAATATATTTTATAGTCCATGTAATATGATGCAAAATAAATTCAGGACTTGAAATAGCATCATCTTTGAAATGAACAATAACTAGTAAAACCGAATGAGAGTGAGAGAGACAGAGAGAGAGACACACACAGAGAGACACAGAGAGAAAGAGACAGAGAGGGAAAGAGAAAGGGATCTAAATGCTAACAGTAACCTATGAGCTTCAAATACAAAAAAGCTTAAGAACGTATATTAAAGGCATCTCACACAAACCAAGATAATACATGTTCAAAATCTTTGAGAAATAGTTTGTTATCAAACACAAAATACTCCATTTGACCCAAAATAAAAGTAAGTTCTGAATAGTCCAATAACCATATCCAAATAGGGTGGCGGGTTCAGATGGTTTTACTGCTGCATTCAATCTAAACTCAAACATCGTGTAATTCTTATGTTATTTAAATAATTCCATTCCACAGGAAAAATGATATGTCTTTAATTCATTGCCTAAAGTATTATGAAGATAGCACACAAGAGAAAATTATATGGACTACAATTACAGATATAAAAGGAAGAATTTCAAATAAACTATTAGATGTCTGAATCCAGATATCCATTTTTTAAATTATATGATACAGCAAATGAAATGCATTCCAGTAACACAAGGACTTTGGAATCACAGACTTTATCAACATATTTTATTATATCAACAATCCCAGGCATATCAATCGCAGCTGAAAGGCTATTCAGTAAAATGCAAAGCTATTGTGAATAACCGTACGGAAGAAGGATGAGAAGAAGGCCACTGAAAAATAACAAATGCTAGTTCCAAAAAACGGCAGATGATATTTTAAAGAATAAAGCATTAAAGGTATTTCCTATTAAAACCTGAGATCTGATCCTGTCATTGTCCCTTTACGATCTTTGGAGCAGTAGCTAATGCAAAAGACACAAACAAACTAAAAATCGAAACATTCATGAAGGACATTGGAGGAAAGGGACAGGCTGAATGTAATTGTAGCACTAAAAGATATCTCAAAATTTGTTCTAAGTCATGTGAATTCAAAAGATAAGTGTATGATAAACAAAAATATAGTTTTTTAATATTTGAAATCAATAATATAGATTAGACAATAAATTCCACTCAGAATAGCATTGGCATTTAAAATTTTGGGTCTGTCTATCTGTCTGTTCGTCTTTCCATCCATCTATCTATCTATCTATCTATCTATCTATCTATCTATCTAAGCTATCTATCTGAAACCAGCTGTTGAAGCATCAGTGACCAGGAATTGTGTGAAGTAGCAAGTTTAGGTGTATAAGCTATGTCAGTTCTAAAAAACAAGAAAACCGGGGCAAAGGAAGGGTGAGAGATTTAGATTTAAGGATGTTTGACTCAAGACTTGGTCTTCTTATATACTGGTCTACTCAGATAGCTTCTACTTACACACTAAAAATTAGGCTAGATATGCCTTCTAGAAAATTCCTCGAACCACACCTGATGCAAAGGAAATCATCAAACTGTAACAGAACTTAAAATAATATCAGAAAAAAAGGGAAAGAAAGATCAAGAGCCTTGATGGAGGACATAACTGGGTAAGAATCTTAACTCAAGCTGAGCTCATAATATAAATGATCAATCCTGATGATCTTTATAGATATTTATAAACTTGAACATTTTCAAGACCAACTAACACAGATTCATGTGGCTATTGAACAAGGTCAATTGAATCAAAGCTAAATAAAAACAAATCAGAGCTTTATCATTGCTGCAATGATATAAATTTACTTTGTAAAATTCCCTTCACAAGCAGGCACTTGGATAAGCAATAAATTTGCGGTTGCGCCATGTAAGTGAATTCTGTTGTCAGATAACTTTGAACCTGGAAATAACTGAAGACTCATGAACACATCAGTGTTTGTCGAGATCCCGGGTCTGTCTGTCTTTGGGAAATCTCATTTCCAGGTTGGGGTGGGTAGAGGGAGGTGGCCAACAGATTGGAAAGAGCCTTTGCATAGGGGGTAGTTTGTATCTTGGAGGGTGGGATGGTTGCTAATGAGTTAGAATACTTTTTGAGCTATTTCCATATAAATACCATGTCAAGGTGTTCTAGCTCAGGATGGGGGGACTATCTTCAACACAGCCAGATCTCCTTGACAGTTTAAGATCAATTAGAGGTAAGAATTGGCAGAAGGAAAGGTAGTGGAGGTTGCTGGCAACCAGAGGCAGGAAATGGCAAAATAGCTTAAAAAAAAAAAAAAGCTAAATAACTATTTTACCAACTTAGCTCAAGCTTTAGGACATAAACAGAACCAAGAGCTTTCCTTAGTCCCAGAGGAAGATTCCATAACCTCTTTCATGTATCCTTGACTCTAAAGCCAGAACCACGAGGCTAAAGCTGTCCAGTGCTGCTTGCTGGGGCTGGAACATGATCCATTCAAACATATTTTCACTGTATTTCAGGTATGGACGGTTTCCTTCAGTGTCTAACTTGGCTGTCTTGGAACTTGTTCTGTAGATCAAGGTGGCCTTGAACTCTAAAATCTGACAGCCTCTGCCTTCTGAGTGTTGGGATTAAAGATGTACAGCACCACACCGGGCCCTAAGCGTCTCTTTAATTCCTTTTGACGAGTTGGAAGCTTAGGCTGGGTGGAGTCTTCTCTGAGGTCACCTCTCTCTCTATTCCACTTAGCACAAGGCTTTTCTTTATCTGTTTGACACTTCTTTGGGCTTCTTTTCCCCTCCAACTGTACATTTTTCCTTCTTCAGTGTGTTCCTTTTTATTATAGATCTGTGTAAGACTGGTCACTCATAGCTACAGAACATAGTCAATTCTAGGTTGTTATGAAATGTCCTCCACTAAAATTGTTAATCTATAATTCTTCAACTAAGCCTTAGGCAGATTTTTTAAAATACAGGCAGAAAGCAGCCATCTTCTTCACCAAAATATCACAATAATTGTCTCTAGGCCACATACTAAAATTCTCCTCTGAAACCTATTGAATTGGGGCCCACGCAGTTCAATCACCCTCAGCAGTGCTGTATTCCATGTTCTTACTAGTATAGCCCACTAAGTCCCAGTTAAAGCAGTCTATTGCTTTTCTAATCTAAAGTCCCAAATCCACATTCTTCCAAAGAGAAGCATGGTCAGGTCTAGCATAGCAACATCCCAGTCTGTAGAAGGAACAGTGTTGGCCACTTCTATGGAACCGGAACCACAGGAGACTATATAACTGCAGCCAAGACAGCTCCTGCAGGAGGATCTAATTGGGGACTGCCTTAGAGACCAAGGATTGCTTCTGCAGACAATGCCAGCCAATTGGGAACTGCTGTTTAGAAGAGATGCTTTCTTGGGACCAATGGAGTGCGGGGGTGGGGGGTGGTATTAAAGGAGCTTGCAGCCATGTTCAGATGAGTTTGCTGAGGCGTTTCTGTGTTGATTCCATTCCACCTCACCTCCAATCCCCAAGGGCAAGAAGGGTCAGTCAGGGAGTAGTCCAGGGCACAGACAGTACCAATCCTTGGTACCAACTTCTGTCTTAGTTGAGGTTTTATATTGCTGTGAAGAGACACCATGACCACAGCAACTCCTATAAAGGAAAGCATTTAATTGGAGGTGGCTTACAGTTTTAGAGGGTGAGAGCATTACTGTCATGGGGGAGAATGACCACATGTAGGCAGTCATGGTGTTGGAGAGGAGCTGAGAGTTCTACATCTGGATCCTCAGGCAGCAGGAAGACAAGGTGAGTCACCGGGCTTGGCTTGACCTCAATTCCACTCCTGGTGACACTCCCTCCAACCAGGCCGTACCTCCAGCAAGACCACACATCCAAGAAGGCCACGTCTCCAATAATGCCACTCCCTGTGCGTCAGTGGGAGCTATTTTCATTCAAACCACCGCAATGACTTTAAATTATTTTCTTTAGTAAAATAGAACTCTGAACACAGGCTAAGGGATTAGAAATGTCCCAGGGACCAGGAACTGAGCAGTTACTGGCCAGAAAGTCTTTTAAACAATGGATCTAAGGTATGTGACGATCTCTCTCAGCCTAGTGGGAGCAGAGGACAGAACGAGGAACATGCATTACGACAGCCTGGTCAAAGCATTAGGTACCATGCATATTTTTATATTCTGATAATTCTGTGTTTCCACCGGAACTCAGACTAAACATCCTTTGTAGAAAATTCCTGATATGAGAATTCCCCTTAGACCTCATCTGCATTTCATCTCTTGGCTCTCAGCTTTTGAATCATTTCAGTCTCCACTCTGATGTGTTCTCCTCTGCTATATGAATCTTTTCCTATCTTTCCCTCTCCTGCTCTCCTCACTTCCCCTTCTTGATCCTTTACTACACATAAGACATGTTGCCATAACAATCAGCTTGCTGATTTACTCTCAGTATCCCAGACTAGACTATAAATTCCCTCCTTCGAGAGAGCCCTGCCCTGTTAGGCCTTACATCTTCAGACCCAAGATTAGTGTTTACAACTAGCAATAGGTAGTCACAAGGTGTATGATGGATGAGCAGACCGGCTGATGGAGTGAATGGAAGAAAGAGGAGGCTGTGCTTTATCAGCTGATGAGTGAGTTGGCCTAGGGGAAGGAATTACAAACTTGGAAATGGTTAGAGTGGTCGATGAGAAAACTATTTTATCAACATGTGTTTGAAAGACTTGAATTTATTTTACTTTAAAAACCAGCTCATTTGATTTTATATCTGCTTAAACTATTGTCCTGGTTTAGAAGAACATTATTTGGGATTGCTTTGGACAGTTATTAGATATCAAACATTCAAGAGAATAGGCGCATGGGTTAGGAGATTAAGTCTCAACTCCCAGTGTCTGGAGATCCAGGGTCAGAACGTAACATGATGGAATGAGCCCAAGTAAGATGCACTGGATTTCAGTCTCAGCCCTGTGCTGCCACGGGTAAGAGATAAATCCCTGGGAAGCACAGACCTTTTCAAGTGATGGTCATGTTGGCAGTTACTTGCCAGAGTTGTTAGTAAGGATGACAAAGTCTGAAACTGTGTTCCCAGCATTAGGTAGCCCTCAGTAAATCTGAACGCTGCCCCGGCTCCCATGTCAAACCCAAGGGAAGAACATGGGTATCAGTTCTCTTACCAGCAACTGTGTCTTATCCAAATGATAAGAGCTTGGGTGTGGAGGCAGAAAACGCAGGGTTTGAATTCCAGCTCCGTCATGAAGTCAGTGCTTGCTCCATATTGTTCTTTTCCTGTAGATGCCAGCTCTCTGTAGCATCCCATTGTCTCTGACATTCTCCTAGTCATCTAGTACTCATTATAGTGTCTGGGATTCATGGGCTTCTCGCTGCTAAGTCTAGGGAAAACAGAGTGCTTTCTGCTTCCTCTACTATTGCTATACCAATTAGGGCTCCGTCTAATTCTGCTTTCTCCCACAGATGTCACTACTGAAAACCCCTAAAATCAGACCTCAGCCTTCTTACACAATGAAGTCAAGCAGAAGACAGAAGACAGGGACTACTCTGTCTCCCTAGAGCTTAGAACACAGGCTTGTCCCTCATTCACGCAACTCAGGGACTGCTTGCTCAGTGTTCAGACTATCTTCCTCTTGATCTTCTGGGCTCTGTAGTTTCATTTCTGACTAGTCACCGGGAATTCTGGCCTTTTGCTTCAGCTCACCTGTGGCCTGATGTGCTAATCACGTGCCAGACCCAGTGGAGCAAGCGGAAAGGGTCACAAATCAATGTCAGCTGAGAAAAAAACAAGGTCTGGGGAGGAGGATATTGTAAGCCTAATCAAGAAGCCTGGCTTCTTGGCAGAGCTGCAGGGAAATCACTGAAGGGGATTCAGCCAGAGGAGAGGTGATACTGGAAGCCAGGTGTGAATAGGTTGCTGCAAATGATTGGCACATGGGACTTGGTCAGTATGAGAGGTGTGGAGAGAAAAACCTGGGAAAGCAAATGAGCCTTCCTTTCTCAAGGGTCTCACCTGGAGCAGGGGACGACAGTGGACAGGCAGCCACGTAGATGAGAGCTACATGGGGAGCAAACTAAAACGGAAGAAAGCAAAATGACTTGACAGCAACAAGAGCCCCTCCCTGAGAAAATGGCATCAGCTCAAAAGTCCGAGGATCAGGGGACCTCAAGAGACAGAACCGCAGAGGCTCAGAGGCAGGAGGGAGCTCAGTGTGGCATGTAGTCCGAGACATAGATGGGATTGGGGGAAAAGTGGGGAGGCATGCTGATTACTTTGATGGGCTCTTAGAAGATGCCAACCTGTGATGTGCAATTTGATTCATGGCCAACCCTGAATTGTGAAGGGAGGAAGCCAAGCGTAGGCTAGTAGTGTCTTCACTTGGAGCCTGGGTACCACAGTAGATGATATGGCCACAGTCTAGGTATGTGGGCATCAGATCACTTGAGTGATGCAGCTTGTGGCAATGGTAAAACGGGTCTTGGTGACAAATGTTAGTCCAGAATTTGCACTTGTAGGCCTTGTAAACTGAGAAGGCAGAGTTTGATATTACATTTTATGGGATGGAAATGTCCTTTGTATGAAGCCTGCCAGTGAAGTCTCCTTGGCTTCACTCATGCTTCGTGAACTGGAGAATTGGTGCCCCACTGTGGTCTGAAAGATAACTGCTTAGGAAAAGGCCCAGAGATACAGAGGTGGGCAGGGCTGAGGGAGGTGAGCAAGGAGAAACTAGCTATTTTCTGATGTTAGAATTTTTCCCTAGGAAGATTAAGTGAAAGCTGGTGCATGTCTCAGACCCTTTACTGATTCCTTGATGCTGGAGATTGCAAAGGGTAACATGTAGTATAGATCTTCTTTAATATATTGTGGGTTCTTCTTTCTTCTATCCTTTCAACCCTGGAATACTAGATAGGAGAGAAAAAAAAGGGAAAGGGGTTGATGGTATTTTTTAGACTAATTCTGTTAAGAGTGTCGAGTTCCTTGGGGGCAAGTTTGATCTTCACCATCAGGATATCTAATTTCTTCTTCTTTCTTCTTTGCACATGACTACTTAACAAACCACCACCAACAGCGACCAACCAACAACCCACCATGACTAACAACCCCACCTCTGGGGAGGGTAGCATTTATATACCCTCTCAAAAGTCTTCAGAGTTCCAAATATACAGTCACAGAAACTATCTGCAGCTGGCAAAATCATGCCCCTGCTAGAGCACGAGACAAATCACAGTCAGTCAGGGTGCTATCCTGAGATAACCACCAGTCTGAAGCCGTACAGGCAGGAGTAAGCCCAAACAGATGACCCTTACATAGGGCTACTCAGGAAGGCTCGGATGATGAGTGAGCCCAAGATGACCACCAGACCAGTACCATGGGTCCTAGACAGAAAGCTAGCCTGAGGTGACCACCAGTTTGATACCATGCAGGCCCGGGGATTGGGGACCAGACCACACATGAGGTAACCCTTCCTGGGCACCATAATGCACAAATGAGGCATAGCACTCCTGAGACACCCCAGACACTCAGAGACCTCAGGTACCACTAAGAGGAAAAAATGGAAACGGTGTAGAAGTGGAAGAGAAAGAGAAACAGGATGTGGGCACTATAAAGAGAGGCAGAACTCGAGATTCGAGGGTAGTGAGGAACAGCCTGATGTCAGTAGCTGGTAATGCCACCTGGGGCCATGGTGGGGCCCTGGCCTGTGCTGCCACCAAGGGCCAAGTCTGGGTCAGTGGTTCTGAATCAGCAGGAATCTGTTACTACCAAAGGCGGAACAGACATCCCTGGTCTGTGCTGCCTCCTGGGAAGATGTTAATGTCTGAGCGCTGTGCAGAACTTGCCCTACCCCTCACCTGGGCATCTGGGGAGAGCTTGCCTCGGGGGATTGAGAACAGGGGAACTGACCCTTCCCCAGCTAGCTGCAGTACTCAGGAGATACAGTCCTGCACATTTCAGGAGTTATGGTTATGCCAGCCCCAAGGGTGTGAGCATGGGGGAGTTGGCCCTGCCACTTGTCTGCCATGCAGAGACACGAGTGAGGGAGATTTGCCCCACCTTCATGCCTTAGCACCTAAGGTAAATGGGAGAGTTGACCCTGAGGGGTCATCAGAGCAGGAGAGCTGTCCCTGGCCCTCACCTGCTGCATCACTCGGAAGAGCAGGCCTTATATCTCACCTGCGCAGCACAGAAGAACTGGCCTTGGATGTGAGAATTGCTAGTGAGCTTGCCCTGTGGGCATGAGTGTGAGGGAGCTGGCCCTACTTCTTGTCTGTTGTGAGGTAGCATTGGCAAGAGAAAGAGCCCTTCCCTTCCCTTTTGCCTTTGATGGCAGCTTTGGTGGGACAGTTGGCCCCAAAGAGGTCATAAAAGTAGGACAGCTGGTCCCACCCCTCACCTGATGCACCGTTATGGAGAGCAGGCCCTGTACCTCATTAGAGGAGTACAGAAGAGCTAACCATAATGGCAGAGGAATCGGTGAGCCAGCCCCAAAGGTTTGTGCATGGGAGAGCTGTCTACGCAACCTGTCTGCCTTTTGGCAGTGAAGGTATGGGAGAGATGCTCTTCCCTTCCCCCATCCCTTGCCATCAATAGCAGGTGGGAGAGCTGGCCCTGGGTCATGAGGGTAGAAGAACTGGCCATGTCCCCCACCTGCTGCAACATTCAGGAGAGCGGGCCTCGCATCTTTGCCTGTGCAGCAGGATAGGGCTAGCCCTGATTGTGAGGGGTGTGCTGGTGAGCCGGCTATGCAGGCTGGCTGATAAGCTCAGATGCCTCTCAGGCCCAGATCCAGAGCTCTGAATGGGCCCACCCTAACATCTACCCCCTCAATGAACTGTTGGGGTGAATGAAGGGGCCAATCATACAAAGCCTCCCCTCTGAGAGGAGTCCCAGTGGGGTCCTAGTATTGATAGAGTAGCAGAAGCCAGAGGCTTTGTACCAGACCAACAAGTCATTGTAATGAATATTTGCAAGCAAAGAAATATGGACAAAAGGGTATACTGTGGGAAACACTATGACATGCTACAGCTTCCACAGTGAGATTTTTTTCCCCTCTTTTTATGGGGGAGATTGAAAGGGTGGAGGGCTGGTATGAGGGGAAGCGGAGATGGGGGAGATGCGTGAGATTGGGGTGCACGATGTGAAATTCACAAAGAACAATGTCTTAGTTAGGGTTTTACTGCTGTGAACAGACACCATGACCAAGTCAAGTCTTATAAAGACATTTAATTGGGGCTGGCTTACAGGTTCAGAGGTTCAAGGTGGAAGCATGATAGCATTGAGGCAGAGTTGACAGTTCTACATCTTCATCTGAAGGCTGCTAGAGGAAGAGTGGCTTCTAGGCAGCTAGGATGAGGATCTTAAAGCCCACACCCACAGTGACACACCTACTCTATCAAGGCCATACCTCCTAATAGTGCCATTCCTTGGGCCGAGCATATAGAAACCATCACAAACCAATAATTTTTTTTTAAGGAAAAAGATATAAAACACACAGTCCTGGGCATAGGGTATCAAATATCTGCTGTAGTCAAGGACACAGGCTTGGGATCTCTTCTGATACTGCACCCTCATTCAATATCTTCTAAAACTCTTGCTTTAAAACAAAAATTCAAATATTTACGATAAAAAGTCTTCCCAAACTAGGCTTCAGTCTGTCATTCCACATTTCAGAGTATTTGTAGTCCCTGAGTTCTGTGCTTTGAACATTCCTGGGAAGTCAGTGTTCTGACTGTGGGATGAAGGATGATGGTGTAAGGAAGAGAACTAAGTGCCTACTATGTTCCAGAACAGGCAAGAGGGACTGGAGAGACAGTTCAGTGGTAAAGCCTCCTTGCTGCTCTTGCAGGGGACTGGAGTTTGATTCCCATGATGCACATTGGGTGGCTCAAAAGTATCTGGAAGTCTAGCTCCGGGAGATCTGATACACTCTCTGGCCTATGGGGCATCTGCACTTACATATATACAGACAGACAGATGGATGGATGGATGGACACACACACACACACACAGAGAGAGAGAGAGAGAGAGAGAGAGAGAGAGAGAGAGAGAGAGAGAGAGAGA
>NW_021604632.1:2305773-2355015 GCF_004785775.1 Grammomys surdaster
AGAGAGAGAGAGAGAGAGAGAGAGAGAGAGAGAGAGAGAGAGAGAGACTTAGACTTAAAAATAAAGTCTAAAAACTTTTCAGCCATTTTCTCCATTTCTCATTAACAACTTACAACACTGACACGTTGTCTTCAATAATTGGACTTCATAATTGGAAACAAATGAACAAACAGACAAACAAATCACCATTTCTCAAGCCTTTCTGCCAGGAATGAGCAAATTTGAACCAGGTGTTTCCAAACACAGGGAAATCCACTGCAGCACCTTACCGTATGGGGGTCAGAGTTCATGTGCATGCTCATTAATCATAGTCTTGCCTTGACTCTCAGACATTTTTTATAGTATTGCTGAAAACCGTGATTCTAATGATAATGTAATGTGACAAAATTATAGGCAAATGGTGTAAAACTTTAATGGCACCAGGACATGCTATTTAACAATGGCAGCTCTTTGTGACCTGAGCCAATAGCTTAAAACAGACTTTAGTTTCCTTGTAGCTCCACTGGATTTAACAAGCCTTGCCCGATTTGTACATTGCCTTAATAAGTAGAGCAGTTCTGGTTAAAAACCTAGTTTGAAGATGTTACAGTCATTTAATTGTATCAGGGTGCCTAGTAGAGAAGGTAGACCAGATAGACAAGGCAGACATTGACTTTAAGGCTTCGTTTATTTTTATGTGTATATGTGAGTGCCTGCTTGTACATAGGTGGTACACCAGGTGTGTGCCTGGTGCCCTTCAGGACTAGAAGAGAGGGAGTGGCTTCCCTGGAACTGCACTGGCAGATGACTGTGAACAACTTGAGAAAAATAGAGATAGGGATTATGTTAGAGACGACCAGGAGGAGGCTGTTTCCTTGAAATGACCTTCATCATGACACTTTGTGGGAAGATGCAAAGGTAGAAGATTATGTGTCAAATGTAACCTTGTTAGTGGTGTGTGCATCTGGATAAAAGAAGGGCCCAGATTCTGAGGTTAGTGGTCATGACCATGGCTGGCTGAACTCAAAGACACTGACAAGCTTAGTCACAGAAGAGTTTTCTCCCGTGTTCTTGGCCATTCTGTTCATGTTGGTGGGCCAGAGGATGGAGAACCAAGATACAGGAGCAAACCTTGGATTTATCTGAACTGCAAAGAGAAACAAGCCTGTCTATCGAGGCCTAGATTATGATGAGAATCTTGTTTCTCTACACGGTTTGTGAAATTTTCTGTCCATCAAGGACCGCCAGGGAAAACCTTTAGCACAACAAAATAGGCTTACTGACTTCCTGTCATACAGGAGAGGAGCTGGGTGAACTGCAGAGAGTCCTGTTGGAAATGGGGGACAGAGAGAGTTAATTATAAGGCTTGTGCTGTGTCCAGTGATTGTTAGGGGAGACAGGATTCAGCTCTCTGAATTGCTTGTTGTGAAATGCACCCTTTGTGGGGGAGGCACAAGTTGCAGAGCTGGACCAGGATATCTTTTGTGAGACATCAGTAGCCCTCGAAGAAGAGGGTCATTACACCATGCTGCGGCAGCAGAGTGACCTTTGAAGAAATACTTTACCTGTGCACTTTGCAGCGGGCTTTATCTGCGTCTGTTATCACAATCTGGTTAATGGCAGGCCTGATATTTAGTGCCTCAGAGGAAAAGTGTAAAATGTCCCTGACATTTTTAAGAAATCAGGGCTACAATCAATAGTGGTTTTAGCCCCATGTGCTGGAGTAGCAGCATAAACTCAGAATGGCTCCAGGCCAGCTTCTGTCAGACTGCTTTTCTTCTGTCCAGGTCAGTCTGGCCCTGGGTAGAACCAGAGGCTGAAATGAAAAGGCCTAATTTGCTGAACTCTGTTGAATTTAAATATGCGTTTTTATTGAACATTTACAAAAATCACCATAAGTATTATCTAAGGCAAGATAACCCAACAAGCTAATTCGAGGGAAAATTTAACCAACCTCTTAAAATTAAAAATACTTTTTATTTATCTTTGATAATTGTATACATGCATATAAGCATTTAAAGAAGCCATTTTCCCCACTGATCACCCTCTCTTTATCTTCTCTTACTGCTAAAAATAGTTTTCTTTTTGAGATAGAGTCTTACTTGCTTTTTAACCAAGGCTGACATAGAACTTGCTATTTAGCCTAAGCTGGTCTGAACTCCTGGTAATCCTCCTGCCTCAGCCTTCTAAGTGCTAGAGTTATAGACATTTTCCAGGATTCCAGATCAATCTACTTAAAATATTTATCATCCTAATTATTTGTGTGTGTGTGTGTGTGTGTGTGTGTGTGTGTCTGTGTGCGTGAGCCACGATGTATGTGCAGCGGTTGGTTTTCTCTTTCTACCTTGTTGAGACAGGGTCCTTCTTTTTTCTACCTTGATGTGTACTCCAGACGAGTTATCCAGTGATATTCTGAGCAGTTCTCTTGTCTCTGCCTCCCATCTTTCTATAAGAGTGCTCAGATTACAGATGAGCACCGGGAGTGTCCATTTTTATCCAACCGGGTTTGGGATGAGAATCAGGTTGTTGTCAGCCTTGCCTGGTTAAGGCTTTTCCCTGCTGAACCACCACTGCTGCCTTCAATTTACCTTCTCAGGCGTTCGTGTACACGGTGAACTTAATTCAGATAAGCGCCATTAATTGCTGATTTTGCAGAAAAGCTGTGTAGGTTAGAGCTGTCTTGAAGAGGCTCACAGAACATGTATCAGCATTGTCTGAGTTTTCAGAAGGGGAAGCAGAATGCTCTGCCCTCTTTCATTCTTCTTTCTCTTTATGGATAAAGTTTCAGAAGTCTGGTGCTAGGCACGTGGGAGACAAACAAACAAACAAACAAAAAACCCAATGGTGGCCCGTGTTCTTCATTTTGTAGACTTATAAACCAAATTTCAGAAAATGTAGAGAAATTAATGTAAAAGTATTTTGTGTAATTGACTAGTCTGGGATGTCCATTCTTGCACGTATGAACACAGTTTGAGTATAGAAAATCTTTGTTGGAAAGAAACCTAGACCCTCAGAAGATCTAAGCATCTATTAAGGGGCCTCTTGGGTCCTTTCCCCTTGTGCAGTATGCTTTAAAGTCTGTTCTGTGTCACCCCAGACCCATTGTCCCTTTGTAATCCACATTGACTCAGAAGTCTTGCGTGGACTGGTAGGCATGAATGACACCCTTCTTTTGTGCCACTTGAAAGAGGCAACCTCAGCTTTCTCTGGGTTCAGAGGGAAAATTAGTCCTTGATAGAGAGCGAGAAATTGGCTGAGCTGATATATGGCTTTCAGGAGATTGGCCTATATATTTTCTTGGCTCCAGCTTCTTTTCTTCTACTTATAAAACGAGGGTTAGTGAAACTCACCTCCCAGTGAGAGCTTCTACCCTCGAGATTGATAAAAACCCAGTGGAGGTGGCACAGATATTTCAGAGAACAGCACTGTGGAGCAACCCTGCAGTTTTCAATTAGGTTCCTGGGAGTGCGGCTGTCAATGTAAGGCCAGGGGTGGGGGGACCCTGGGAATGTCCACTCCAGGTTTTAGGTGGCTGGCCAGGGTGATAGTAGTCTATCAGGAAATTATTATGGGAAGAAACGCTACCTCTTCTTTTCCTCTCCTAATAAGAGGTTTGAGCAGACAGAGGAAATTAGAAGCTGACTCAAAGTACTACCTTTGAAGACCTCTGGCCAGGAAAAGGACAGCCTACGTGCGTGTCCGTGTTGAGGAAGAGAAGAAGAGAGGCAAAAGGCAAGAAGGCCTCTTCCTTATTTTTCATTTTGTGTTGGTTCCCAGGTAAAATGTAGTCAGGGAATACAATACAGAACATGGTATTTGGCTGACTTTTTGTCTGTCTGTTTAAGGTGTGGTCTTTTATGTCCTTTCCTTACAGAGATAAGCAGGGCTGTAGTAATAGACACCCACCCATTGTGTGTGTGTGTGTGTGTATGTGTGTGTGTGTGTGTGTGTGTGTGTGTATGTGTGTGTCCTTCGCTGATAACATTACAGAAATCTGGGGCAAAGACCAGTATTTTCCATAATTAATCTAGAATGGAAGGCCTTTGTAACTGCTTTGGAAGAAAGTTGATCCTCGTTGGACACAGAGGACATAAGATGAGGAGCTGATGAAGATTATTTTTTAATTTTCTTAAATAATTGGGCGAGATAGTATCAGGAAGGCATGCATGGAATCATAACAGCGGGTGATCTTGTATCTCTTAGGGAGTTCCATATGCCGACATTTAAACTAATTAAAATATACGCCCAGCTGTTGTGTTGCCTTGTATCCACAAAAAAAAAAATCTATCAAAACATCAAAACATCCTCAAGTTCTTTAAGAAACAGTGAACTGTTCATTTTTTCCCCTCAATATCTTGGGAGAGATTTTAAACTTTCAGTAAAGGCTTTGTTTGCTTTGTTTGACATGGGATTGGGAGATAGCTGTCTGAGAGAACTAGTCAGAATTTGACCTCTTTTGTCAAACCCATTAGAGAGAGAGAAAGAGAGAGAGAGAGAGAGAGAGAGAGAGAGCGAGAGAGAGAGCGAGAGAGAGAGAGAATATGTCTATGACAGGGTTTTAGATTAAACATTAACCACTCTTGGTTCATCCTTATGTAAATATTATCCTCTGACAAATGCAGACAGTTTGTAGAATTGCATCTCATAAGCGCTGCCGTGGGCTTTTGTGTGCCCCTATCTTCTGGTGTCACTTTGTTGCTGCTCAGGCTGGGCACAGATGTTTTGCAAACATCACTTAGTAGTAAAAGTGACAAGAAAGCCCAGGTTCATTGAGTATTTACGTTAAGACTGAGAAAGGATTCATCTGCTTTTTGTTGTGCTCATCGTGCTGAAGGTAAAGGTAGTTTTCAGGACACACTAGCAATTCCCTTATAGGAAAAGTCTACTCCCCTGGCTGGAGAGACAGCTCCATGCTCAGGACTGTGGTGCTCTTGCACTCTTGAGGACCTGAGTTCTGTTCCCAGCACCTCATTCACAGGCTCACAATTGTCAGAAACTCCAAGGGGACCTGAAGCCTCTGGCTTTCATGAACACTTGCTTCCACTCACTCACATGTACAAACCCCCACACAGACACACGTACAAAAAGTTTTTAAAAAAATCACAACAGCCTACTATCGAAATGCAACTGATGGCAGTGAACAAAACTTTCATCTTCCTTCTTTGATTTTTAAAATACACTATTATAAATGTGATTAAAAGTTTTTCTTCCTTCGGTATTTTATTAGTGTATTGAGCAATAACTGATTTTTGTGTTGGTTGTCTATCCTGACATTTTACTGAGTTCATTTGTTAATGTTTGTCATGTGGGAAGTCTGGAGTTTTATACATACGCTTTTGTTTGTGATTGTAAGTATGTCTGCCTCTTTTCTTCTGGGATGGGGTCCTCATCTAATAAGGGATTGGGAGATAGTTGTCTGAGAGAATACTTGAGCTTAGAGGAAAATCATTCAGATTTTTACATAGCATGTGAGACAGCTGTGGGCTTTTCACATGGAACCTTTATTATGGTCAGATCATTCCTTTCTGTGTTTTTTTTTTTAGCATCCTGACCTACCCCATGTTTTCCTTTTCCTCCTCTTGTCTTAGTTCCCCCTCTCTTCTCTCCCCTGCCACCATACACTCCTCCTCCCTTCCTCTTCTGAAAAGGGCAGACCTCCCATGGATATCAACCAACCATGGCATAGCAAGTTGCAGTAAGAGTAGGCACCTCCCCTCATGTTAGGGATGGATGAGGCAACCAGTATGAGGAAAAGGGTCCCCAAAGGAGGTAAAAGGGTCAGAGTCAGCCCTTGCTCCCACTTTTAGAAGTCCCACAAGAAGACCATGCTACACAACCCCATATCGTATAGGCAAAGGGCTTATATCAGTCCCATGCAGGCCCCCTAGTTGTCCATTCAGTCTCTGTGAGCCCCTATGATCCCAGGTTAGTTGATTCTGTGGGTTTTCTTGACCCTTCTGGCTCCTGTAATCCTTCCTTTCCCTCTTCTGAAGGTTTCCTGAGCCCTGCCTAATGTTTGGCTGTGGGTCTCTGCATCTGTTTCTATCAGTTGCAGGATGACGCTTCTCTGATGACAATTGGGCTAGGTGGCAATCTATGAGTATAGCAGAGTATCATTAGGAATCATTTCATTGATTTTTTTTCCAGTCATGTTTGGTTCTATTCTAGATCTCTAGGCTATCCAGCCTCTGTGTCTTGGCCCTCCAGGCAGTGTCAGGGATGGGCTTCCTGCCATTATGTGTGTCTCAAGCTGGACCCAGTATTTATTGGCCACTTTTACAATTTTTGTGCCACCATTACCTCAGCATATCCTGTCAGCAGGAAAAATTATATGTCGAAAGTTTTATGGTTGGGTTGGTGTCCCAGTCCCTACACTGGAAGTCTTGCCTAGTTAGAGGGGATGGCCGGTTCAGGCTCTGTATTCCCCATTACTAGAGGTCTTAGTTAGGGCTGCCCTCAAAGATTCCTGGAAGTTTCCCTTGCACAGGTTTTCTAGCTCATCCTCAAGATACCCCCCCAATTCCAGTTGTCTTTCCCAGTACTCTCTCCCTCCATCCTCCTCCAACTTGATCCCGCCTGTTCCCATCCCCACCTGCATCCCCAACTCCACCAGTGATTAACACAGTACAAATGTTTCCAGCTTTTGATCATACGTCTCGGGATCTACAAAAGGGCCTGAAGGCAAATGCAGAAACGGTAGTATTCACTGAAGCTCGGAGCCAAAGCCACCCAAACTCTTCACTGGTTGTTGAATGGATGAAACTCGTAGACTGAAACGCTCCTTCGTAATCAAAAGGTAAACAATTTTCAGATGTGTGCGACAGATGCTTAAATCATTACACTAAAGTGCAAGTAGTCAGACTTATAAGACTACATATTTCCTGATTTCACACAGCAGTGCTTGCCTAGGATGGGTATAGAAGTGGGGATTAGAGTATTTGAAGGTGAAAGAAATAATACTAATTGTATGCATTTTCTAAATCTCAGTGCAATGTGCACTGAAAAACGGATATATTCTATAGCATAGAAACCTCACCTCATCAGAATTTAGATAAATGGACCAGAAAGATGGCCCATCAGGTAAAGGTACTTGTAGCCAAGCCTGATGACCTGAGTTCAATCTCCAGGACACACATGATTGGAGATGTTCTTTACTGACTCCTACAAGCTCCATCCCCAAACAAACAAATGAATGACATTTAATAAAGAAAAATCTTGGTGAGCAACGAATTGCATGACACTTGGGAATGGCGTATGAAGAACCGTGAAGTCAGTCATAGACTGAGAACAGCTGACACTCTCAAGATCAGGGTTCCTCACTCACACGACTCCTGGCAACTGTGCTGTTAGTCATTATACACCAAGAAATGACATGTTTCTAAACCAATATCTAGAATATATGTTTTATTGTATTTAAACTTTTATTTATTGATATTATTTGTGTGTGTGTGTGTGCATGCATGCACATGCCAGAGTGTGTATATGGAGGTCAGAGGACAACTTCTGGGGGTTACTTTTCTCCTTCCACCGTGAGTTCAGAGGATTACACTCAGGTTGGCAGGCCTCTGCAGTAAGTATTTTTACCTTTAAAGCCATCTTACTTGCCTGGGATTTTATTCTTGGAAGCACCTACCACTAACTCCAAAGTTCTGCCTCTTCTACTTTCTTGGTTGGAGGACTAAAGATTTTGTCCTAATATATCTGCTCTTCTGATGGTGATCTTGGAATAGAAGGCTATACTGCAGAGAAGCAGCCTGGGGGAACAAGCACTCATTGTGCCTGCTTTGATGACTTTCCATTGGGCTACATCAGTTCATCCTGGCAGGGCAGGATAAAAAGACCCACAGACCAGAATAGATGTACTATGGAGTTTTTGATTGAAATAGTAATGAAAGCTTTGCCAGCTTTGAAGCAGGATATATTCATTCTTTGTCTGAACATCCTTCTTTAGGGACAGAGACCAGTGCCCAGACTTCCTTAGCAAAGGATGAGGCTGAGAATGGGGCTTTCGGGGGATCGCTACCAAAAGGTCTCATCAGGCTTTGCCATAAGAATCTCACCAAACTCAAAACAAACAAAATTGCTTGCCAAAGAGACCACATGGTCCAAGTCCCAGGGTTTAAACATGCAGTGATCTTTCTAGAAAAAATGCCATCTTCTTCAGTCTTGTCACCAAGGAGCCTTAATGTAGGTTGTTGAAAATTATTTAATCTCATTTGGGGTTTCTATGCCACTTTTGGTCGTTCAATTCCCAGATAAAAGACATACAACCTTTATATTTATAGTAAGCCTTAATCAGCACTAGAACAGGGCAGATATCTACCCTCTACGCTATTAGAATCTTATTTTCCATCAATGACTCTGAATTATAATTTACTGTGTTCCTTCTAGGCTGCTCTCAACTTCAGCTGGTCAGTCCCCATGGCATCTTTTCCTCTCTGTCTCTCTGTCACTCTCTGTCTCTCTGTCTCTGTCTCTATGGTGGTCTCCTCAGACCCCAAGCCCAGAAACCCAAGAATCCTATCTTTCTTCTGTCTAACTATTGTCTGTAAGTATCTTTATTCACCAATCAGGGATATCTTGGGTGGGGGGGGAGAGCTAGGTTACACAGTGTTACTTGAGTATATCACTTGGGTATATGTAAGCTCTTTCATACCTAGATGTAACCAGGCCTTGGGGGCCAATATTGAGCATTTCAATGTTAGCAAAAGGTCAAACATCAACAGTAGGTAGGTTCTTACTCTTACCTACTGGCTAGTTTTGCTGAAAGCTGTTTTCTGTTGCAGCTAGTCTAAGGTGGCACTCCTGGACCACATTTTAACTAGCAAGGAATTGGATGGTTTCTTACTTCTTAGAAGAACAGAATACAGGATATCTGGAGGATGACTCTAGAAGCAATCATTTTCCTTTTCACTGATGCTCCTTTAATTTTATGCAGAAAAAGAGGTGTTTGTGGAACTCAAGGATCTAAAGAGAAAGCTGATGGTTATTTTTGAGCATGTTACAGAGAAACAATCAGTGGGTTTAGCAGGGCATCATGGACAGTTCAGAGACTTGTGCTGAATCAGCAAGTGGGTAGCTCTTGAACTGAGGAATCTGTTGTCTTGATGAGGGTCAAATTTCATAGTTTCTACTACCTTATAAAATATTTTTGTGATTGAAACAATGATTGTGCATGTTTGTGGGACACAGTGTAAAGTCCCAATGCAGATATGTATTAGGTAGCAACCAATGACATCTACATATCCAGCAACTGAAATATTCAATGTTTCCTTGTAATGTTGTAAACATCCAACATCTTTTCTTCTCGATATATTGAAATATACAGTCTGCTATGGTTTTCCATAGTCAGTCTACTATGTAGAAAACATTAGAGTTTATTTTTCCTTTCTAACTCATTGGCCTAACCTCCACTCCCTTTATCCTTATCCTGGCCAATTTCACTATTACCAGTAGTCTATTCTTAGAACTGTTTTAGATTCCACAAGTTCAAGTGATGATGGAATGTTAGAATGTCTGGGCCTGGCTTCGTCCACCTTCTCTACCACTCGTTTATAATAGAGCAGATAATAAGAGGGTTTCAGTCTCTTAGTAGCTGAATAGTATTCTGTTGCCTATATGTGACACATTTTCTTCATCCGTTCATCCATCAATGTACTTGTAGTTTCCTCCATATTGTGACCACCGTGAATAGTACTACAGAAAACGCGGGCCAGCAGATGTCTCTCTGAAATACTGATTTCATTTCCTTTGGATTTATACCCAGTAATAGCATTCCTGGTTTATATAGCAGTTCCACTTTCACTGTTTTCATTTTAACGTTATTTACGCTATTAATGTTTACGAGGGAAAAAGTTGCTTATCTCCAAACCAATAGTTAATATTTTCAAAGGACAAGTTACTGTAAATTTAAAGTTCTGCAGCATCTTGTCAAAGACTTTTTAAGAGCGGCATGCTGCATCTACTTAATTAAATCTCATTTAACCCTCCCAATGACCCAGCAAGGCTAGCTCGGTGATATAGTTACTTTACAGATGAGGACATTGACGCTTAGGAGAATAATGGTTTTGGGTCATGCCATTTGCATGCTTGATCTCTCCCATAATGAATTTTGGCTCTCTCACAGGTCACAGATTTCTCAGCTACAGTCGCACATTGAAGTTACTTCCTTAGCTAAGGGCACTGCAACGAAACCAAAGCAGGCCGAGTGATCCAATCAACAGGAAAGGCTATGGTCAAGTCACCCGGCAGCTCAGCTTCTGATGTCTCTTCCGCAAGTTTGCAGATGGTCACATTGTTAATCTATGCCCAGAAGACAGAGAGAGCTTCTCTCTTATAGCTAATAAAGCATCTTCTGACGACTTTTTTCTTATGACTTATTCAGCTCCCAAATCTCCTGCTTCCAGATATCACAGGGTCGGGGTATGGCGTAGTTTTAGGCGTTAAAGATATAAATTTAGAAGAAGCACATTTAAGCCATAGATAGCTGTTATCTAGGGTCTTTACTCATACTGGTACATGAGTATTATCAACCAAAGAAATCATTTGACAAATGCAGACATCTATTTTCCTACTCGAGGTGACTGAGGTGATTGCCATGTACTTGGACTGAGTGGCAGAGAGCACCCTAGGGAGATGCACTTTGGTGTGGACTCAATATGTCTTCCTGTATAAAGAAGCTGGTGGTTGCCAGTTACAATCAAAGGCTAAGGACGTTGATAGGAAAATAGATGACGGATAAGGATAGTGACTAATTGCCATGCCACCCAGGAGACACCTTTCTTTGGAGGCTGACAAATGACAATTCAATATAAGATCCATCTCCTCTTCATCTATGGCTACATCTGTAACCTCTTCTGAGAATCCACCCCAAATTATTATGGTCAGCTGAGCCTTCTTAGGACTTACGTTCAGAGAGGAGAAGGAGAATCTTTGGAACTCTAAGCAAGGAAGAGATTTTAGCTGATTACATATTTTAACTTCACTCTCATTTCACTGTGACTTTTTTTTTTTTTTGGTTTTTTAAGACAGGGTTTCTCTGTGTAGCCCTGGCTGTCCTGGAACTTACTCTGTGGACCAGGCTGGCCTCGAACTCAGAAATCCGCCTGCCTCTGCCTCCCAAGTGCTGGGATTAAAGGCGTGCGCCACCACCGCCCGGCATCACTGTGACTTCTTAAACATCCCAACTCCTGCACAAATATTTAATAGTCATGTTTTAATTTCATATTTCTTACCCATTCTACCATGTTTTCTCTGTTATTTCTCCTACCAAAACCGTGTACTTTACTTACTCTCATTCACTCTCTTTATACCTTTCTTCATATTCCTCTTCCTCTCCCCGCCCCCTGCCTCTCCTTCTCTCGCTGTGCATAGAAGAGAGGATAACTGCTGTTTCCCTACTGCCACAAAATATGTAGCTGAGTGTCTCACAGCTGGGGAAATCACAGGGTTAGCACATCTGGAGAGCAATGGGCAAGCCTCACCCCTGGAAAGTCGGTTGTATGATAACCATCTCTCTCCTGCCAGGCAATATCTTATAGCGTCTTGAATTATCATATCAACAGCTTTAATGATTTTTAAGCCTCCGTTTACTCCTCCAGCACCTACTGTTTACTTCCTCCTTTCTGTTTCAGTCTCTGCTGCTCTTATGCTGGTTCCTGTTCTTACCGTAAGTAATTCTCTTCCACGGGAAGTATCCAGAAATCTGCTCTAACACATGCCTAGCATGAGTCAGATGCAGCATAGAGCTAAAGAACAAATCTGCCTTAAGCCTTTCTTCTCTGCTCACTCTCCTGCAAAGCATTACCACAGTCACAAAGTTTGTTTTGTGATGTCACTGCTCCTGTCAGGCCTACAGTAATCCATCATAAGACACGTCCCAATTTCAGAGCCATTAAGATGCAAAACCCCTGTCTTCAAAACACTGAAATGTGGTGAGATGAGTGGAAAGACTATTGACAGACATTTCTAGAGAAATCTTAAAGGAACAGGGCTTGTGACAGCACACTGATTTTGCCCAAGAAGTCTGTGTTTCCTGTTTTTGCTTCTATTTTTCATGGTACCCATGCACACGGCTGGTGGAGAAAGTGGGCAGGATAGTCTAATGGTTGGTCCTTTCTCCTGAGTCCAGGATGCAGATCCTCACTGCACTGCAAGATTAGGAGTTTGGCTTCCTTGGGAACAACCAAGGGATTTCCTTGTGATAGTCTGTGTTTATGTCATTGAAACTGAAATGAGATTTCGAGAATGTTCTCAATACATAACATAACTGTGTATATGTGTGTGTTGGGGGCATATATTCTAATGAGCTTGATATTTATTTTTAGTATGCAAGTCAAAACATCAAGTTGTACACCACACACACACACACACACACACACACACACACACACATATATATATGAGCTGCAGTCATGTCCTGTGACCTATACCTTATTAAGGTGAGAAAAAGCAAACTTAAACCCGTATATCTACGACTGGGTATTTAGTGACACTTCTTTCTGGAAGAGAAGACTGGATCATATCTACTAAACTACTGCTAAAAGAGACTTGGGTTTGCTTATATATTTGTTAAAAATTTAAACAGAAACCCAAAAAAAGACTTGGTTTTATTTTTTGAACGAAAAAGAGAGAATAGATTTGGATAACAAAAATATTGTTATAGGAGGCTATTGGTGAGATTTTAGATAAAAAAGTGGTTTAAAATGAATATACACCACACTATTTTATTTTGTTAAACACACACACACATACGTACATCCATCCATCCATCCATCCATCCATCCATCCATACATACATACATAGAAAGAGAGAGAGAGAGAGAGACAGAGAGAGAGACAGAGAGAGAGACAGAGAGAGAAGAAAGTTTGTAAAGGTTAAGAGCAAGATGTCCCATGTTAAAAGAGTGGTGTGCTGCCTGCCTGGCTCCCTGTCTGTCTGTCTTCCCCCCTTCATGTATCTGTATGTGTCTGTGTGGTGTGTGTGGTGTGTGTGTGTCTGTGTTTACTCCCTTTTAAGAGAACTTCTTCTGTTGAGTCCCACTTGTTCTCCCAGGATTACAAAGCAGACCATGAGGTGTTGCTGATAGAAGTAGGTTCCCGTTAAGAAGGCATAAGGAATCCTAACTCGGCCTTCTCTTTCACAGGCTCTGACTCCATTACTTAATAAGAACACTCTGCTGGTTAAAAGAGCCCTGCTTTGTGTCTGGTGTTTTTGACCAGATGCCGCAGAGCTTCCCGTGGGAGAGTATGTGATAAGCAGTCCCTGAACCGGCTACATTTAAGGCACTCAGAGATAGTCTCCAGCAGAGGAATCCTCTTGTTAGTGTGCAGTAGGGTCCTTAGAGTGCTCTAGAGAAAACACACACATGTGAATAGTGATTGTGATGCCTCTTGTAGATTTTGGTTGGGGTTGTGACTAATTATCTCGAGTGCTTTGAGTAGTTTACCAATGAGTGCACATGTAATTGAAGGGGTGTTCATTCTTCAAGGTCACTCAGTTCTAGTTATTGTTCTTTTTGTTTTCTTTTTTTGGTTGTTTGTTTATTTTAAGACATTGGCTTCAAATTCTAGACAACCTCAGTTTCTTAGTGTGCTGACCCTGGCACTGTTTCCAATTGATATGAGTAGAAATAGGGTCTCCTCCTCCCATTGGATATTTGGAGACTCCACAATACATTTGTAGGTAATTTTATTTGGCTCCTGATACAGATTCACCACAACCTTAGATGGGACGTTTCAAAAGATTTCCTCAATGTCCTCCTTCTGCTAGGACCATAGTGGAAAAATCTTGAGTACTGCTGACCAAAGATAGTCCCATGAGGACCTTCCTTTATAAGCAGTAGCTATATAGATTCTCAGAGCACTCTTTCTCTTCCCTTTACAGGCTTGGATGCAAGGCATGGAAGCCAGGGTTGCCCAAGCTTCTTTCCGTATGATGTTTGCACTGGAAAATTCCTCACGATAAAAATAATAGCATAGACACTTGAATACTGATGTTCAGAGTACCATTATTCACTGCCATCAAAAAGAGAAAACAATCCAAGCAGCCATGGATGGATGATGGGTTAAAAATAAACATGGTTTATACAAACAATGGAATAACAGTCACCCCTAAAAGAGAACAAATTTCTAACACATACTGTAATATAAATGAGCTTTGAAGACATTATATTCCTCCAATTAGCCAGATACAAAAGGACAATCCTTGTAAGACTTTACTTATATGAAGTTTCTAGAACAGTCACACCCAGAGAAACAGGAAAAAGAAAGATGCTTGCCAGAGGCTAAGGGGAGGGAGGAAGAGGAATCACTGTTTAATAGATAAAGAATAGAACTCTGAAATGGATAGGCATAGTGTTAGAATAGTGTGAATAACACCAACACTGAAACATTCCCTAGGAAGACAGATGTTCAACTCATAGTTATTTTATCTTAATAAGAATAAATAAATAAAAGTTATTAAACATTCCTTTGCACATTCATAATAAACTATATCCAAGTTCCCCTCCCCTCCCCCCAAAAAAGAGGATAAAAAAAGAAAAAAAAAAGAGAAACCATTAGGAAATATTTAGATTTGTCCATTCAGAGAGTGTCTAAGTTAGCATTAGCTCCCAACTGGACAGAGCCAAGATTCACCTGATCAAGAGTCTCAAGTGAGGAATTGTCTCTATCAGGTTGGAATGTGGGCATGTCTGTGAGGGATTGCACTGTTGTTAACTGTTATAGAAGGTGCCAGTCTATTGTGAGGAGCAGCACCAGTTCCAGGTCAGGTAGTCCTGGGCTGTATCCTAGCTAAGCATGGGTGAGAGAGACAGCAAGCAGCTCTCCTCCGTGGTTTCTTCACCAGATTGTTACTTGAGCTCCTGAAATCTTTCCAAGCATGAACTTGGTGGTGGGCATGCAGCATCTGCAGGGAACAGTGTATGACTGCTTGACTATTGGGGCTCTACTGTGGCAAGGTCCATAGAGACCCCTTGGATTCTACTGTGTCAAAACTCACTTGGCAAGGAACTGTGGTGCATTTGGTGGCCTCTATGCTTATGACCTAGATCACGTGTGCTATAAGCTCTCCTTGCTTTTGCTGTGCTGTCTCTACTCATAGCAATATTTAGTTTCACTTTGTTGGTCATGGGCAAGGCCAGGATCATGCTGAAAGCCCTGTGGGTGAGTCTATGTTTTCCTCAATACTCTTTTGAGGGGTAAAACGCTCCTCTCCTCTTCTCTCCCTCCTTTATCGATCCTCCAGATGTGACGGTTAATCCTGCATATTTTGGGACACACATGGTCATGTCCCTAGAGAAGCAGGTACAGTCTCACTGAGGAAGCCTGTGGCAGTTGTGGAGGGCGGTGGGTCCAATTTGCATAACTGTTCTGAGGAAGATATGTCTGATCAACAGAGACTTTAAAATTGGTTCTTAGAAAGATAGTATTGGGAACGGATAGGTGCATATCAGGAAAGGTTGCTTGGTAGAGTGAGCACATCTCTGTAATTAAACATGTCTTATGACAGAAGGATGCTATTTAATGATTGGATTTATACCCACACATGCTTAATCTCTGTCTCTCACCTTGCGTAACAGTGTAACTGCATTTCCTACCAGTTGGGTATGTGTACATGTCTACAGGACATTCCTGGCTAGACATTTATTTTGGGCTTGCTGAAACTCTGCTTTGTAGTACAAAATAAGGTTAGGGGGTCATTGAACCAGAGGGAGTGGGGAAGGAGGACAGGAAACTATTGGGGGCCTTTTGTAATGATGGAGCTTTTATCATGCTGATGTTATGACTTTTTTTTTTTAAAATAAAATAGCCAATGATGTCACTGCTCAGGCGAACAGGATTGAAATTATATGAATAAAGAAGACTAGAGCTATTGGGAACCACTTGCTTTCAAAGTCAACAGGTGGTCAGTGTCTTCATTTGAGCTGACTCCCTTCTCCCATCGCTGGACCCTGAACCTTACAGCTGGGACTGGTCTTCAGCATGGGCAATGATGTGGAAGAATAAGACAAACAAACCCTTTGCTCCCCGCAAGGTGCTTTTGGTCAGAGTGTGCTATCCGAGCTGGTATAAAGAAAACCGGGAGACTGAGGAAATGTATTGATGACTCATGGAAAAGACAAAATAGGGTTGAACGTTTTTGAGAGCTGTAAGTGCTTTATCTCACATGGCACTGATACAAAGCAGGGCGGTGATCTAGGGATGAAATATACATTCCCATGAGCCGTAGATCCTGACTGGACTCTCTACCTCGGTGTTTGCAACACTTCCTTCCTCTTCTTGGAGAACCTCGCACTTGCCAAGTGCCCTTCATCACCCCGCATCTGCATGAAGTCAGCCATCAGCAAGGAGCATTCGGTGGCGGGAGTGCTAAGTGCTTTCTTCAGCCATTTACAACCGAGTTTAAAAATAAGCAACGAACAAAAATGCAAAATAAATGAAATGGAATCAGCTTGAGGTCTATCTCCCTTTCCTTGTATGTTGCTTTTTGATTTTATGAAATCTTCTGCGCATAGTCGAAAGAGCAGGAGCTTTGGCGCTCAGCGTTGATTTTCTTACTGCTACGATTCCAAACCTCTCTCAGCCTCAGTTTCCTTACTTTCAAACGAGAAGAAATAAAATTTTTCTAGGTTTCTTTGAGGAATGAGTGAGATAACAAAAGGGCTCCAGCCATAAATGATCAGTGCACAGCGAATGTTGGATAAAGTCCATCTCATTTGCCTTTCGTTCCCTTCCACTCCTTGTCGCTGAACAAGATATCAGAGGTTCAGAGATGGGGTTGGAAGGCCTAGTGTGCAGGGGTAGGGAGGACTGTGAGTGCTGATGAATACCAGCTGTCAGCAACGGAATCCCAGCTCAGCAGTTTGCCAGCTGTGCAACCCCAGGCATGTTGCTCCCTCACTTAGCTGGAGAACTGGAATGTGGCATATGAAATTATAAATATACTTTACATTTTTATGGAAACAGTGTGAGCCGGAGTTTATCAAGACATACCTTTTGTGAGGCACACTTTCATGATTGTGCTGCACACGGGAGGCATGTCTACATACCAACTGGCATGTCTGATGAACGAGCACCCATATACAAATTCCAAACAAACAAACAAACAAACAAAACCCCAAAAAACAACAAAAAAAATTAACCAGGCTTGAGGGAAAGATAAGAGCCCTTCTGTTCTTTCTAGGTAAACTAGAAAGGAAATGGTCACATTTGAAAGTAGGGTATTAGGAATTCATAAAAGTTTTAAAAATTACATATTTTCTGGTAATGTGTTGGGGGGGTCTAATGGATGAAAAATGCTGTGTATGTAGTTTGTGAGAATGGTGGTATATAGTTTTAATTTTTGTGTGTATGAGTGTTTTGCATGCTGGCTTGTATGTGAATTACATGCATTCCGGATGCTCTTAAAGGTCAGAAGAGGACTTTGGAGCCTATGTAACTAGATTTATGGGTGGTACTGAGCTATCTTGTGGGAGCTGGAAACTAAATCTGAGTTCTCTACAAGAGAAAGAAGTGCTCTTAAGTGCTAAGCCATCTCTCTAGTTCCTAATGTTGGTATTTTTATTACTTTAGTAACTTTTCTTCTTTTGGATTACAAAATTATATTTTTTAAAATTATCAAGGGTAAAATTCTGTGACATTAATTGTATTTCAAGGGAAATGCAAATGTCTCCATTATTCATCTCAATAATTTTTATCTTAGATATCTGAATATTTGTACTTCTTTTCTAATGATATTTTATACATTGGCAATTCTATATATCTATAAAATGTATATTGATAATATCCATCAAAGGCTACTTCCCTCTGACTCCCCTTTTAAGATTTAGGTCTGATTTTTGTGACTTTTTGTCCTAAATAAGCACGTACATTGGACATAGCTCTGTATTTATCTTTTTATGGTCTTTGTTCTTAACTGGGGACCACTGTTCATTGCTGGAATGGTTGCTTTCCAGCTCCCTGTTGGAGGAAGATAATGAGACAGCATAGGATAGAAGCAGGTGGGTCAGAGAGAGATGGTGTGGGCAAAATGTCCCCAACAGAATCGTGGAATATTTAGATAACTGCTTTAATCAACTTCAGTAATAAAAGTGTATGTAAGAAAAAAAAGAATCGTTAATGACATTTAAAAATGATTTGTTATGATTTTTAAATTTGAGACAAAAAATCAGCTATTTTACTAACCAGATCTTTTCACTACTTTTACAAAATACTTGGCATGACCACTTAAGGAAGGAAAGAAATGTCTGTCCATCTGTCCATCTGTCATCTATCTATCTATCTATCTATCTATCTATCTATCTATCATCTCTCTATGTATTTGTCTATCCACCCACCCACCCACCTCTATCTATCTATCTATCTATCTATCTATCTATCTATCTATCTATCTATCATCTATCTACTTTATGGTTTCAGATGGCTCAGCCCATGGTCACTTGGCTCTGGGTTTCTGAACTCATGTGAGACAGAACATCACGACAGTGGAAATAGGTGAAAGAAGAGATGTTCACCTCATAGCAGACAGGGAATAGGGGACTAGATGCAATATTTAAATGCACCTTCCACCGAGCAACTTCTTCCAAGTATGCTCTGCCTCCTAAAGGTGGTAGACCCTCCCAGATGTGGACCAAATTTTCAGCATCTGAAGTAATGCAAGGATCTCATATTCACACCATAGCATGAGGTAACTGTGAAGACTTCTTTGTAGTATTTCATTTAATAATCACAATTCTCCAGGGGAATGTATACTGTCACCTCACCCCCACCCCTCTGCCCCACTGTCCTCATCTAATAAGTGAAGAAGCTGGTGTTTGGGAGGATGAAATTCCTGTGCTTGGTGTCTAAGGTAAAAAGCCAAACCACAGGTGACAGAAAAGTGAAAAATAGAGATTCTGAGAACTCAGAGATGTGTGGTGAGAACACCATGTGAAGGCATGGTGTGGGCACATTACCTGTGTGTCACTGGATCTGTTTCTTAGTGTATTTATGTTATGGGTCAATAAATGAAATACTTGGGGGAATCTCCACTAAGACTGTGTAAATGGAGCTGGAGAGATGGCTTAGCAATTTAGAAAGAACACTGACTGTTCTTCCAGAGGTCTTGAGTTCAATTCCCAGCAACCAAATGGTGACTCACCACCATCAGTAAAGGCATCTTATACCCTCTTCTAGTGTGTCTGAAGATAGCTACAGTGTACTCATATACATTAAATAAATAAATAAATAAATCTTAAAAGACTGTGCAAGCTAAAATTTTCTAGTTATTAAGTAGAGAATGGAGTTCAAAAAAATTAGCTTCTATTTATCACAACTAAACAGGGATAATTGGAGGACAGGTCAAAACTTTTAAAGTGTTTATGATTTTCTATGAAAATAATATTGGCTTAAACCAGCATGATATTTTACCATGGTGAAAATAATCTTTTACTTTATTTTCTTTCGGGAAGGGGTGACCAAGTAAATGTGAGGGCTCAACTTCCTTAACATTGCCTATTCAATTAAAATGATTTATAAGTAAAATAAGACAATTAATCTTCCTAACTGCACTAACATTAGCATTTTGTGACCCACAGTGCGGTCACACCCTGTAAATGACGAGAAATAAAGAGCAGAAGACTCTGTTTGCTTTAAACTTTGAAAAATTATGTCACATGTCAGGCCCCTTAATTTCTAAATTCATTTACTGGCTAGTTAATCATTGCATAGTTTGTTGACATAAAGTGAAACATGCTCTATGATATCATCTGTTGGATTTTGAATAAACTGAAAAGTTTACAGCAAGAAAAGAGAATGTATATGTGAAAGATTTGATCATTTTAGCAGTTTGGAAGAGAGAAATACAGCTTACCATACAGAGTGATGTTACAGAAATGGCATAAAATAGTCTGAATAGTAGTTCCATTCTAGAATTTTCTATTATGGGAGATTCCGCTCAAACAAATGAATTATATTTTAAAATACGCTATAATAGCCAGCATCTGTACTTGGCTAATGTCAACATTTTGTCTATTGAATCAAATAAAAGATTCCTGAATGTTTTCTTCTGTATGCTAGCCTTAGAGTATTCTCAAGCATCACGTCAATGTTCCTGTCAAAGGTACACATTGGAGCTGGAGAGATGGCTAAGTGATTAATAGTATTTGCTATATTTTCAGAGGACCTAAGTCCAGTTCTTGGGATCCAGGGTCTTCAGCTTACAATTGCCTTCACTCTAACTTCAGGGGACCCAATGCTTTCCTCTGGCCTCTAATTTGGCTACATAAACACACACACACACACACACACACACACACACACACACACACACACACACACACAGAGAGAGAGACAGAGAGACAGACACATACACACACATGCATGTACACCCACATACAAGTCAAAATACAACAAATGTGTTTTCAAAATCGGATGTGATATTGAGAGCAGATATAATTCATGGTCTATGAGTTTTGAGTTCTTAGTCATGGTCATGTGCCACACACCACATGAGCAAGTGTACAGGGCACATTGGCTTTTGTGTATCGTCTAAAGTCTCCACTATTGTTTTCTAGAAACTGACAGGGTGAAAATATGACTGTGGTTAGAGACATTGGAATATGAATGGAGAGATGTGTGTGCATAGGGTTAGGCTGGGTACACACTGGTCCTGGATGGAGCAGGGGCCTTCCAGGAAAGGATGATGTAGGTATCAGATATTCTGAAGAAGGTCCTGCACTATGAAATGGTACCTAAGGTAGAGTAGTTGATGCTGGAGGATGATGGGTGACTTCTTCAGGCCCTCTTGCACTAGTTCAGACATGAAGTTATGGAAGATCATGTTGTAGCAAAGATTAAGGACAAAGTGTAAAACCTGCACACACACATACACACAATTAAACACACACAGATGCCCACACAGATAAACAAACATAACTAACTAACTAACTAACTAACAATAAAGTAAATTTACAAAAAACAAATAAAAGTAACCCTTCTTGAAGGAGAACATAAACTTAATTTTTCCCATGTAGAGTTGTACAAAGGTTTCTGACTCTCTCTCTCTGTCTCTATGTCTCTCTCTGTCTCTATGTCTCTCTCTGTTCTCTCTCTCTCTCTCTCTCTCTCTCTCTCTCTCTCTCTCTCTCTCTCAGTGTGTGTATGTGAAATCTCAGTTCATATTGAAAAAATTTCCCTTCTAGTAATCTGAAACATCTCCCAATTATTGCTTTTGGGTTTTTAGACAGGTGACAATAACTAGCTGTAACTGACTACATCACTGGCCATTGGTTATCAACTAAAATATCACTTGCTTTCTTTTCTCAGGACACTGGTTTCAGAGAATATAAATTCTAACACTGGATCCTGCCTTGGCTTTCTGTGTCACATGTTCATGCTCATTATAGCACACACGAAAACCACCTATGTCGTATATTATAAATTTCAGGAATTGCATGATGGGATAGACAGAATGAATGTTTATTTTACAATATAGTAAAATGACTCTAGGTTCAGAAAATTGTATCAGAACCATAAATTTTGAAGGTTTCTGGTTTTGCCACAATAAACATCAGAACTTATTATCTGTAGGTATGTCAGGAGATCTCTGCCCAGTCATTAGCTGAGCATCAAGGTACCTGAGCCACTGATATGTGATAGGCTATGGCAGACAATACAGACCACGTGGAATTAATCAGGAGAGTCATTAAATATGTAGAAACATCAGCAAATCTGGGGAAAGGGGGATATTATTTCTAGAACTGACACATTGTATTGCATCTTCTGGGCTTCAACAAAATATATTATGAGATATGAAGAAAAAGGAAAGCAACCCATGGACAAGAAAGGAAAAGCCTTCAGTTCCTGAGGAAGATCAGGTGCTGGGTAACCAGATGAAGATGCATTGTCTCTCTTAATCACCCTGTCCTAGAACTAAAGCAAGCCACACATAAGTTGCTAGATTGGGATTTTACTAAGTAGAATGGAAAAAAAAGATAAACAGTGTAGACTAGAACCACATACGAACTGTAGAGTTGAAAAGCACAGCAACTAAAGTATATATATAAAAAGTATCAGCAATGCCAGACCTGATCTGAGCAGGCAGAAGAGCCAGAGGCCATACAATTAGGGCAATGGAGGCTATTTACTCTGAGAAACATGAGAAGGATAGTATGAAGATAAAGATAGAAGCCTGAAGGCTTGAGGTACATCATGGAGAGAGGAGAGAAAAGATCAGAGGATGTTGAAGAAGAAATAGCTGAAAATGCTCCCAATTTAAAGGTTTGTTGTAATTGTTTTGATTATGCGTTTATGTGTGCATGCACACATGCATTCAGGTATTCATGGAGGCAAGAAGAGGTCACTGGATCCCCTGGAACTGGTGTTACAGATGGCTATAAGCTACCCTCCTAGAGGGTTGGGAACACAACCCTGGTCCTCTGCAAGAGCAGCAATGTTCTTTAAAAAAGCTGATTCATTCATCTCTTCAGCTCTCAAACTCCCCAAATTTGATAAAAAATCTAATCCTTCAAATCCAAGAAGACTTTGATAATTCCCAAGCAAGATTTTTTTTTAAATGAAATCTACACTGTGAAATACCAACCAAGAGAGAGAGAGAGACACACACACAGAGATAGAGAGGGACAGAGAAACAGAGACAGACAGAGATACAGAGAGACAAGGAAAGAGACAGAGACAAAGAGAGAGATGCAGAGAGACAAGAAAAGAGAAAGAGAGACACAGAGAGACAAAGATAGAGAGACACACACAGAGAGATGGATAAATAGAGAGCAGATGGAGAGACAGAGACATAGACAGATAGATACACAGAGAAACACACACACACACACACACACACACACACACAGGGGGGCGGGGGGAAGGGAGGAGAAGGGGAAAATAAGCAAAAGGCCTAAGATTTTTTCTTTTCTATGTAAACAGAAAAAACACACAAACTAGGTATATCCAAAAGTTTTAATATTTGATACAGAATAATGATATCTATATCTATATCATCTATATCTATATCTATATCATCTATATCTATATCTATCTATATCTATCTATCTATGTATCTATGTATCTATGTATCTATGTATCTATGTATCTATCTATCTATCTATCTATCTATCTATCTATCTATCTATCTATCTATCTCCTCCTCTGAATTGCTCAGAGGCCAACCAGTAGGAGAGTTTATCAGTACTTTTAGGATGCAATAGACTGAAAGTCCTAGGGATCCAGAATGGAGTGGCTGACAACATGGAAAGATGGACTATTTGTCAGTCTGTCTAGCATCTTCCATTCTTACCATCTGATGCTTGCTGTTTTTTGGCCACAAGATGGCTACAAAGCCATGCACTTAAGTACATTCTGCTTCCAACAGTTTGGAAAGGTTACGGAGCAGAAAAGACCTTCTTTCCTCCCGGCTCTCTCCTGGGCAAAAGGAGATCTCACAGCTAGAATAGCCTGCAAACATCCTTAGGGAACAAAGGAAGGCTGGAAAAACCATAGGTCACTCTCCATAGAGTGACTCATTGCTATTCTGAATAAAAATGTAAATTCTCTTTTGTCTTTTGAGAAAGGATTATGTAGCCCATGCTGGCCTTGAACTCTGTGTAATCAAGGATGGTGTGATGTTTTGTATATGCTTGACCTAGGGAGTGGTACTATTAGGAGGTGTAGCCTTGTTGGGGAAGGTCTGTCACTGTGACAATGGGCTTTAAGACCTTCATCCTAGCTGTCTTCTTCTCCTAGCTGCCTTTGGACAAGAGGTGGAGCCCTCAGCTCCTCCAGCTTCATGTCTGCCTGGGTGGTGCCATGCTCCCGCCTTGATGACAATAAGCTGAACCTCAGAACCTGTAAGCCAGCCTCAATTAAATGTCCTTTATAAGAGTTGCCTTGGTCATGGTGTCTCTTCAAAGCGGTAAAACCTTAACTAAGACAGATGGCTTCAAGCTTCTGATCTTTCTGCCTCCACCTCCCAACTGCTGGGAATACAGGCATGTGCTGCCACACCAAGTTTTCTATGGTACTTGGGATTGAACTCAGAGCTTCATGTATGCTAGGAAAGTACCCAGTCAACTGAATGATGTTCCCAGCCCCAGAATTTATGTTCTATTAATAAGAAAGAGGGTAGAGCTGCTGCATTGGTAGAAACTAAGCCATCCTAGAGCAGACAGTTTGGATAGTTGGCTGAAAGCAAGAACTAATTTGCATTTGTCTTCTGCTTTTATATCTTTTCAGTGCTCGGTAGAATATATCAAATGATACCTGCTTTTCTAGTTATAGGTTGGATGCATAAATGGATGGATAAAATGCTCGGTCATTGATACCTTATAATTTGGGCTGCAAAGTATTAAACCCACAGATGGAAGTAGAAAACCAGGAGGGAAAGTGTCACTTACCCTGAAATTTTGTACCCAGAGAAAATTTTCAGTTATAACAGGAAAAGAAGCTAAAGTACCATATTAACTAATTTCCTAGCTTTTATGTAAGTAGGAAAGCGCTGAAAGTGTGAGGGATTTAATGTCCCCAAGCAGCGCTCAAACCTCAGAGACAGATGCCTAAACTCCCTTTACCATCTTTCCACTTAACTACCAAGCACAGAGCGAAAGCCTGCTGCAAACTCCTTCCTGGAACTGTGGTAGTGACAAGACAAAAGCTTTGAGGGGAAAAGGCTAACCAGGGAGCATTTTATAGCCTTTCCTCCCTTCCCATGTCCTATAACCATGCTCTCCCAGAAAGGTTTCTCGATGCTGGTGGGAGTGGGTATCCAGATGTGTCCAGATGTGTGATTCTCCTCTCTGTGCAAATCTGGGACTTGAGACATTATAGTTCATTTGGCACGACACATCTAGATAATTCACAATGAATTTTTCTATTATACAAAATTGGAGCTCTTGGAGGACAAGAACTTGAGGCTAAATTCTTCAGCAACTGTAGAAGAGTCCATATTTTTTGCCATCAATATATGATTTGGGTAATAAATGTCAGCTTAAAATCTTCGTAATTTTATGATAAAGACACCAGCTGCTACATTTGGGTGAATTCTCCTATTAGATCTGTATGAATGCCATTGAAAATCATGAAGGTAATGCATATTTGCTGTACGGGATGGGCAGTAGAGAAGGGAGGAGTCAGTTTGCTTCTCTTATTCCAAGAACCTCTCTTTAAAACCATCTCCTCTCAGTATTTAAGCGCCCATCCTTACAAGCAATTTTTAACGTGCTTATTTATTTAAAAATACATTGTTTCTCATTGTGGGTTTCTGTGTGTCTGTGAGTCTTTGTGTCTGTGAGTACAGTTCTTGTAGAGGTCAGAAGATGAAATGGGAGATATTTAAAAAATGGTGCTGAGTCTGGCTTGTTCCTGGGCAGCTGCCATTTTCCCGCTGCTCCGGCTCTGACCGAGGCTCCGGCTATCTAGAAAGCCCTGCGCTGGCACCCATGAGATGGCCGCCTGGTGGCTGACTCTGCCAACTCACCACGCTGTTCCCACTAAGTTCCGCTGAACCCCAGGCAATATCCGCGATCCTCATGGTACCCGGTAGAATGAAGACTCTTAATGCTTAAAGATTATACAATGGATTTATATATTTGGAGATGCTCAAATAACCAAACACCCACACAATAAGAATTGTTACCCAATATCTAACCTTTTGGTAGAAGTTGCTACTCACGACTGCTTTCAACCCATCGGTCTTATTCCATGGTCGATCGCCTCCTTTCTTCTCCTTCCCTTCCCTTCCTCTCCTCTTCCTCTCCTTCTCTTCTCCCAACTCCTCACTCCGCCTATCTTTCATACTGCCCAATCACTGAGCTTTATTGCAAATGTAGTGAGGCGGGATATCCCTCTACAAGAAGAGGTCCTCAGATTTCCAGAGCTGGAGTTACAAGCAGTTGGGAGTCTCCTCACATGAGTGCTGGGAACTGAGCATGGGTCTTCCGCAAGAGCAGTAAGTGCTCATAACCACTGAGCCATCTCGCCAGTCGGTAACGTGTTTATTTTTTGAAACTATGAAAGTATTCACTTCTAGTCATGACCTGGTTCCATGAGAAAAAGAAGAATTGGATTTTGCTTACTGTAAAGAGACTCCTTTCTGTGGCTTCTGATAGATAATGCATTAAACTTCAATATGAAAACCTTTTATTTACAGTTTAGCCTAAGACTCACTTCTGAAAGATACTTAAGTCCTTTGTACTATTTATCTACTTGCAAAGGGTTATTCAATTAGTTCATAAATATTTATAGCACAGCTATAATGTGCTTGGTATAGCGTTGGGCACTTAGGTTGGTATGAAAAGGTTATTGAGTGAATTTGTATGTTCCCTCTGAAAGAAAGAAGCAAAGGTTTGTGCCTCTGGGTATTCAGGTCATACCTAATTTGCATGACAGGGTCTCCTTGTGAAGGAAGGTGTTGATTGTCAGCTTGACAGGATCTAGGCTCACATAGGAGACAAACCTGAGGGCATATCTGTGATGAAATTTCTATATTAGGTTAACTGAGACAAGAGGGTTCACCTTAACTGTGAACGGCACCATCCTATATATGGGTTGTTGGACTGAATTAAAAAAAAAAGAAGGAAGGAGAAAATAAAAAGTTGAAAGCTTAGCATCAGCTTTCATCTTTCTGTTCCCTGACTGCTGCTGTTGGGCGACCACCTGCCTCATGTCCTGCTGCCATGACTGTCCTCCCACTCCACGATCAGCCCAGCCCTGGAACCATGAGCCTGTACCTTTCCTTAAGTTGTTTTTGTCCAGTATTTAGACAAAGTGGTGAGAATAGTAATTAATACACTCCTACTACTTTAAACACAACAGTCAAACTCACAAGCTGGGCTGCACTCCATATGTAATTATGTATACATTGTGAGCCCAGGAAACCAGACTGGTGGTGACAGGGTATATTCACAGATGCCACACTCACATGACAGTTTGGTCCTGTCTGTTGTCTCAGAGCTCAGGTGGACATGAAGGCTCTAGACTTCATTTCCTCCCTATATGGGCTTCCTTCTGCATCTATGTTTTTGGATGACTGTGGCTGATTTCCAAGAGTGAGCCCAAGAGAGGACCACTTATGGTCTCTTGATGCTTTAGATGGAATGCCGGAAAGCAGTGTTCCTACTGTATTCTATTGGACAAGCAAATGCAGAACAAGAGTCAAATGTAGGGACTTGGACCCACTTTTCAACAAGAGGTACAAAAAAAAAAAAAGGATTTGACATTGCCCTGTGTGCGTGTATATATGTGTGTGTGTGTTCATGTGTATGTATGTGTGTATGTGTGTATATGTATATGTCAGTGTGTTCATGTATATGTAATGTGTGTGTTATGTGCATATATGTGTATGTCTGTATATGCGTATGTCAGTGTGTTTGTGTGTTATATATGTGTGTGTATGTGAGTTCGTGTGTGTATATGCATATGTGTCTGTAAATGTGTATGTTGGTGTGTTCATGCATATGTCAGTATGTTCATGTGTGTTATATATGTGTGTCTGTGAGTTCATGTGTGTGTATATGTGTGTTGTGTGTGTATATGTGTCTGTAAATGTGTATGTTGGTGTGTTCATGCATATTTATGTGTGTGTCAAGTGTGTATACATATGTGCGTCTGTATATGTGTGTTGGTGTGTTCATGTGTACGGGCATGTGTGTGTATATGTGTGTGTTCATGCGTTTTGTGTGTGTATTTATTACTTAATGTACTGCTGTTGCCTTCTTCCCACATTGCTCATCTTCCCCAGGGAAACTTCCTCTCTACCACTCATCCCATAGACTGGGCCTTCAGTTAGTATTTATCCCCCTGGTTGCAAGATACTCAAGTGAAACACAGCATGCACAGGTATGTGATGACAGTGGTTGGTTCCAGGTCCTGCTTAAGAACATCATCTACTTGGTTTATCATGCTCTTCCTCTTATACACACAGGACCAAAGTGAGAACATTCCTCTGTGGTTACTCTGGGATTGCTGTGGTGGTGGTAAAACCCTGAGGCCAAGTCTTCGTTCCTTGTCATCATTTTAAAGATGATTGTTGGCATTATGCATGCGTCTTGGCAACACCTAAACCCTCGTTGGTATTAAATAACTTTCCTGGGTGTCATTTCTTCCCTAATAATAATGTCTACCTTACACTGTTGTCGCACAGACTGAATGAGACACTCATAAATGTAAAATATGATTTTCACAGAATGTTGATTAATGTGGGTATAAATGGACAAAAACCATCTTGATGTTTTATAAAACAGAAGTTTCCAAGTGTTTGAAGTTATGCCACTCTTATGTTTCAGAAGGCATGAAAACTTGATCAAAGGCAGACAAGAGAACCATCTAGGTTAACAAAAGTGGACTCACACATGAAATGCATAGTGGATTCTGCTGTGCAGCGACATTCGTGGATGCTAGTTCATTACAGAGCCATGGTTTAGCGATCCCATTTAGAGCCGAACACTCTACAGCAGTGATTCTCAACTTGTGAGTCTGGACCATTTTGAGGTCACATGACCTGTCCACAAGGGTCATCTAAGACCACTGGAAAACACAGATGTTTATATTACCTTACTGATTCCTAATAGCAGCAAAATGGCAGTCGTGAAGTAGCAAGGGAAATAATTTCATGTTTGGGATGTCACCCAAACACCAGGAGCTGTGTTAAAGGGTCACAACATTAGGAAGGTTGAGAACTACTGTTCTACAGTCCTATATTTTCTATGCCTTGACCAGTTAGTTGTGAATATTTGTTGAAGCCATTGTCTGCTGCCTAAAGAAGCTTCTCTGGCCAGGTGGGAGTGACAAACACCTTTAATTCAAGATCTTAGGAGGCAGAGGTAGAAGGATCTCTGAATACAAAGCCAGTCTGATCTACAGAGTGAGTTTCAGGACAGCCAGGGCTACACAAGGAAACCTTGTCTCAAAAACAACACTAATCAAGACACTTAAAGAAGCTTTACTGAAGAGAGGTGAGAATTGTACTACCCCACGGGGATAAGAATTTAGTAAGCAGTTTGATAATATGTCCCTTCAGTAAAATAATAATCGTAGCAGGTAGATCTTCTATCTTAATGGACCGTTCTGCTTATGAATGGATTCATCTGTTAGTGAGGTTATCAATGCTATGATCCAACCCCACCTCGGCAGTACCACCAGCTTGTGACCAAGTCTTTAATATGTGAGTCTTGAGTGATATTCTAGATCTAAATGATAAAATGGATTAACAGAAGCCAACCTTAAAAAAAAAAGCTTAGCTATTATGATAACTACAAACTCACATGTGTATCAATACTCAGATAGTCTTCAAAAAAAAATGCCTTTTAGATTTCAGTCTTAAGCCATGAATAGAGAAAATGTGTGAAGGTCTGGAGTTAATAGACCATTGGTTCAGGGATTCATCTTTGGATAATTACACAATCTTTTATCTGGCTAGGAGGACCTGTCACCCTTTTCAATTTACCTGGTCAATGGATTTAGATGGGATATTCCAGGTGTTATACCTAAATTACCTTTTTTTAAAAAAAAAGCCTTAAACGAATCTTCCATTACTTGAGTGAACTATTCAATTGCATTTTTTTTTTTTTGGCCCTTTATTTTCCTCTCAAATCATACTGGATCCTTACTTACACCTGAGCCAAAATGAAATATAAGACAAATTTTTAAAAAGTTTTACATTTGTAGGAATACAAACACTTAAGATTCTCAACGCAGCATAAACTATGAAAGAATTATATGTATGTAATATATATATATATATATACATATTATATATATATGGTAGTTATATATGTATGTAGTAGGTTTATGAATAGCAAAAAAAAGAAAGAAAGAAAAAATGTGTCCATTTTTTGAGATCCTGAGTAATACTTGTTTTTAGAGGAAAGAAATGTCATTCCTTATGTTGTTACATTTAAATGCGTCAGCAAAATTCCCTTTTCATATTTACTGTTCTCACTAGAAGATACATTTGCTTTTCACCTTATGTTCGGTAATATCAATGCCACTTTTAAGAAGATGCCAACATGGCAGTGTGTACCAATACAAAACAACAAATCCACTCATTTTATAGGCATAAGGAAATAACTTGATTAAAACATTTAGTGCTGTAATCTAGGCTGGCCAAGCCACTCGAATTCCCTCTGGTGATTCACACTTCCTGACCCCTTCGCTATCCCATGTATACTGGGGCAATACTTGACATCAGTTAACACAGTGATAAAATTGCTACACTGTCCAACCTTATTCCATCAAAAAACCTACTTGTTGTAAAGGTTGAAGGGCTGGAGAGACGGCTCCGTGGCTAAAAGCATGTGCACAAACTCATAGTCATATATTCAGGGACATACATAATTATAAAAATAATAAAAGAAACTTTCAATTATGAGGTGTAAGAGTATAAAACTGAGGGGTTGGAGAGAGTCCACTGGTCCAGAGCACTTGCAGCTCTTCGAGGCTCTGAACTTTGTTCCCAGCACGCATGTTCAGAACCCATATCCAGTTCCCAGATCCCATCCTTGGTTCCCATCTCCCACACAACACTGTAACTCTCGTTCCAGGATAACCTGACGCCCCCTTCTGGCCACTCCAATTACCTGTATGCATGTGGCAGCTACTTACACAGACACACAGGCAGATATATAAATAAAAATAAATTACACTGGAAATAGGTGCAAATCTATTATGAAACTGGATTTCTTAGGCTTTGTGTGTATCAATCCTTTTTTAAATTTCAAAACCTCTCTCTCTCTCTCTCTCTCTCTCTCTCTCTCTCTCTCTCTCTCTCTGTGTGTGTGTGTGTGTGTGTGTGTGTGTGTGTGTGTGTGTGTATGTGTGTGACTGTAGCTACACAATTTCAATGTTGGTGAAACAGGAGTCAGCCTGACATTAAACAAACAGGCATAGATAATTCTTCATCGTTACTTTCTTCCTTTCAGCCCTACCTTAGTGCCAAGCCAACTGCATGCCCAAGCAAATGCATCTTCACCAATCTTTAGAGAGAGTTTTCAAGGAAACAATCTTTCTCACAGGTGTAAATCATTCTTGCTTAATCTTTGCCTTCCACAGAGTGGGCTCTCAGAAGTTTGTGTGGCTGGGAGCACCGCTGGAGGATACAGAAGTTACAAGGAGAAGATTATTAAACACCTGCTGTATGAAACTCCACTTCATTCCCACACCTGCTAAAACAGCTGGCTCCCTGCTTGGGGACAGAGACACAGAGAGCCCGCTTTAATGAGTTACCTCTTTTGATTTGGGTCTCAAGGAAATTTACTACAGTGGGGGGAAATTTCCATAAGTCTTAAGAAAAATTACAGCATGTTAGATGGAGTAGCACTCGGCTGATATGAACAGAGGCTGTCCACGAATGGCTGCAGAACAGTTATTTTAATACTCATGTTTTAATTATTCTTGCTTGTTTTTCTTTGTTTTGTGTTCTTTATTGTTTATTTACTCCTTCTATAGCCAAGGCTGCTTTGGGACTCCCAATGGAGGTCATGATGGTTTCTCACTCATAGAAATCCTCCTGCCTTATTCTTTCATGTTTTGAGATTATAGGCACAAGTCATCGCACCTAGGATTAATATTATTTCTGTTTTATTAAAATTTCCCCCAAATTTTCTACAGTTGATATCAATATGTCATCTAATTATATATATATATATTTTAAATCATGCTTTAAGGAGCCTAGAGATGGCCCAGCAGCTAAGGATATTTGCTGCTCTTGCAGGAAACCTGAGTTCAGCTTTCAGCCCCCATGTTGGGTGTCTCACAGCTATCTGTAGCTCCAGCTCCAAGAGATCTGACATCCTCCTCTGACCTCTGCAGTTACCCACATGCACATTGTGATAGTTTGTATATGCTTGGCCCAGGGAGTGGTAATATTTGGAGGTATGCCCTTGTTGGAGTAGGCGTGGCACTGTGGGTGTGGGCTTTAAGACCTTCACCCTAGCTGCCTAGAAGCTAGTCTTCCACTACTAGCCTTCAGACAAAGATGTTGAAGTCTCAGCTCTACCTGCACCATGCCTGCCTGGATGCTGCCATGTTCTTGCCTTAAGGATAATGGACTGAACCTCTGAACCTGTAAGCCAGCCCTAATTAAACATTGTCCTTATAAGAGTTGCTTTTGTCATGGTGTCTGTTCACAGCAGTAAAACCCTAAACTAAGACACACTATCCACACACAGTTATACACATACATAAAAGTAAAAGTAAATATCTTTTTTTTTTTTTTTGGTTTGGTTTTTCGAGACAGGGTTACTCTGTGTAGCCCTGGCTGTCCTGGAACTCACTCTGTAGACCAGGCTAGCCTCGAACTCTCGAACTCAGAAATCCGCCTGCCTCTGCCTCCCAAGTGCTGGGATTAAAGGCATGAGCCACCACTGCCTGGCAAAAGTAAATATCTTTAAGAAATAAATTAAAATAGCATCTCCTACTTTAAAGGATTATAAAATAGCAATCCAGTCGATTCTGTGAGATATTTCATAGATGAGCACCGTCTTGTCAAAATGATTTCCCTACAGGAGGCTTTTGTTACAGAAGGAGGAAAGAAAATAAACTCATTGAAGAGGCAGTCTGTCTCCTGCAAACTACCCTTCCCCCGAAATGAAAGAGGGGACATAATTTTTTCCCTAAGTCTCCCTTGAAGTCTTAGCTGTGTCCCAGTCGGCTGCTGCACTTCTCCAAGATAAAGCGGTTTTCAGAGCTGTGTAGGTAGGCAGATGGCTTTCTGAAGCCAAGGACCTGATGGAAGGAACAGAAACCTTCAGGAGAGGTGCGGCGCTCACCAAGAGCAGACAATAAATCACTCAACTTGTAAAATCTGATGGGACCGAGCCCGAGAGCCATGGGTTATTCTCATCTATCCCTCAGCTACTTAATTTACTTTGGGGGGCAGTTCGGGCTCTGTGGGTTTTGGAGCTGGGAAATAGACTTCTTGATAGGTAAATCCTTTTGAAAGATTAGGTGTTGAGCCAGCTGCTATGCTTGCAGCAAAGCAATACACCTTTCAGAAACATGGGAAGCTCACCATCATTATTGCTTCTCGAGAGGGAGTGTGAGGTTTTTGGAGAATGAAGTCACAGCCTACTTTCTTGTGCTGACCATTCGATATCGTTGCATGTGATTGTGACCATGATATATTTTCAATTAAGCAGCCTCGAAATATTATGGATACATTAGACTTGCCCTCCTCTCCCCACCCCCATTCCAATCAAAGATACCAATGCAAAATCTTCTCATTCTGTATCCTTCTTTGGCTCCTGTGCCTCAAAAAGTGATGGCAGCCAGCTTTCCCCTCCTTTTGCATCTCCGGTATCACTGCTCATAACCAATGCCTCCGTCAGAAAAATCTTTTCTGTCCCCCATCAGAAAAATCTCTCTGATTACCTAAAGAATCTGAGATTTGCTTGGGACTCTATCCAGCTGTGTCCAGAGCACTTTATGAGGTGAATAGTGAGTGTGTCCACACCCTTATGGTATGTGGCATCATCTGAGTCTTATCATCTGATCCAAAATAATTTCTATCTGCCTCTGAGGGACAAGTACAACACGTCCTGATGTACGAGTCTCTGGGCTCAACTGACGTTTTATGCATCTAATACTCAACTAGTACCTCTAGCATAGAAAGAAGCAAACAGTACAGATTACAGGCATCTTGGTGTGTAGGCTGAAAAGCACAGTTTAGGTTTTTATTGGAAGTTGGAAAGGAGGTGGGAGAAGGATTTGTAAGCATTTTGAAAACCACTAGGGAAATTTCGGAGGGTGTTCCTTTTGCAACAATGCGTCATGTAACCAGTGGGATATTTTCTATGAAACTGAGTTTAATGAGAACACAGAATTGTCCAAGAGTTTGTTTCCTGGTTCCTGCCAGCGTCCGTGAAATACGCCAAGTGGGCTTGATTGATTTATACCTAATAAACTCACACCCACAGCCATTTAGAGTGAAGCCTTACCCAGCTACTAAGATCTGATTTGGAGGGAAAGAGGATTCAAGACCCCTGTATTAGTCAGCTTTCTCAAAACGAACAAATCTGGTTGAATATATATATATAATATATAATTAATTTGATTAATTTAATATATAATATATATTAAAAAGGGATTTATTATATTGGCTCATGCCTAAGGTCTGTGTGGCCCAACAACGGCTGTCTCACAGCAGAGAGATGGAGAATCCAGTAGTTGTTCAGCCCATGATGCTGGAGGTCTCAGCAGTCCTAATCTGGTACTGGATTCCTGATGAATAATGAAGGTGCTGGTCTTCAGGCTATATTGGAATCCCAAAGAACTAAGTTCTAACACCAGTGAAGTAATACCTCAGCAGAAGCATAGGCAGGCTAGCCCATGAGGGTGGAGGCACAGAGACAGACATCAAAGACTCCCCATGTCCTTTTCTGCCTTTAGTAAGCGCCACTCAGGCAGATCTCCCCACTTCAAATAATATGATCAAGAAAGTCTCTCACAGGAGTGCTTGGTACCTTGTGTTTTAGTTGATTCCAGATGCAGTCCGAACTGACAGCCAAGATGAGCCATCACAGCGTCTTAATTTTGGTGTCGTTCTCATTGCCAGCTAGGTCATCTCCCTTCTGAGAGTGTCAGGGTCAAGGTGGCTTAGCTGTTCGATGGAGCCTGCATTCCAGGCCACGTACAAGCTGTGCTGCAGACTAAAAGAACACCTCACTCTTATTAAGTAACTAATCTCAATTCGAGCACTTTGAAAATAGCTGTAGTGAAATATCACATCAGGAGAAAGACATCAGACGTCTGTTTGCAGAACAATGCCTAATGAAAGGCTTTACTTGACTCAATTACAAGGTACCCAAACCACAGGCAACTGAAGAGACGGTATAGAATGCCATTTCTTTCTTTCTTCCTTTCCTTTTGAAAAATGTCACTGATGAAACACAAAAGAAATGTCAAAAATAGAAAATGTGTTCTTTAATCCAATACTTTTCAATATGCATCATTACCGTTCTGGACTCGTTCCAGTGATTATATATTTTTTAAGAAAGTATAAATCTTGTATGTTCTATTCCATTTTAATGGGTCAGATATTTTTATTTCCTCTTAGAAGCACTGTTTTCAAAGTGGCATTTTAAAAATAACTGCCCGACAGCATGTGTAATTAATGAATCACCTCTTTTTTTTTCAAAAAACGATATCACTCTGGTTGGATATTTAAAAAGTTTTCCTGTTTTCCATGGTAATGCCACATACTTTCCCAGTTTGTTGTTTTTCTTCAAATTTTGGGTCTGTCTTTATGTTGGCATACTTGTAGAAACAGACTGATTATTTCTTCCTCGGGTCTTGACATCGGTGTCTTTCAGAAAGAGGACTCCAAAAAATGTTATAAACAGTGGAGTTGATAGAAGTTCGATTTTTTTTTTTTGGACTGCATGGTAGAGATGGACTGTCATATGTATGACATGTAGAACTTTGGGGAAATGTTTACATGTATTTATTGGGTGTGTGCACAGGTGTGCATGAGTGCATGTAGAGGCCAAAGAAAAACCTGTGGGATCCTTTGTCTTCTGCCACCATGTAGATACCAGGGATCACCCAGGTCATCAGGCTTGGCAGCAAGTTCCTGTTACCCACAGTGTCATCTCATTGGCCCATAGCTAACTTAACACAGGTATAGCAGAGCCCGTATATACTTATAACTGGTTAGCACAGCGATATTAAACTATAGTGACTGAAATCGTTGCCCTCTGCACCAAATAACTTGTTTACAAAGACGTGCTTTAAAAAAAAAAACCACCATTACTTCTACAGTTCATTAATATTATACCTGGAGGGAAAAAAAATGATGGGTTTACTTGACCCAGATATCATTCTATAAGCAAACTGCTAATAATGAAACAAGAATAAATATTCTAAACGAAATCAAGTTTGTGAACTGATGTTTTCATGGAAACGGAAGAGGACAATGGAAGGTGGCGAGCTGCTGGGTCAGGCCCAATGAGACCTGCTTACTGTGTGGTTGAGAAGAATCTCTGACGTTGTTATGACCATCGGAGAGAAGCTGGCAATAAAAATTGTAAAAACTTCGAAATGAGGGAAAAAGTCGAGAGACAGCTGTCTGTCCACCCTTCCAGGCTGTCAGCTCTTTTCCTGCACTTGAACTATTTTGTACCTAAACTGTAAAAACTTTATAGTGATAGAATTGATCACTTCTCATAAAGCCACAGATGAATTTTGTCTTGTACCATATGATTGATGGTTGCTTTGTGGCCACAGGCCAGATTTATACCTATTTGGAAATTCATCTCAGCATTCTTGATCACCCAGGTCTGTATCAGAGTCTTTAAGCAAATTTTTACTTGTTACTGGCTCTAGAGTGAAAGACTAGGTTTCATAAAACCACAGCTGATCATTTTGTATATGTATGACAGTCGTGGTTTTAAGGACGAAGAAACATCTTTTGACACTAGGAGACAGAGCAGCCTAGAGACTCTCTCACACAATCCAAAGGACAAATTGGGCCCTTCCTAGGGTTTCTAACATGGCTAAATCTAAGTAACATCATTTTTCAGTTATCCAGCTCATTGTGTTTGCACTTGAGTGTGATCAGAGGACAATCCTGGGTGTCACTCCTCCAGAGACACCAATCTTTCTTTCTGAGATAAGATTTCATACTAGTATCCAGGGCTTACTGATTCAGCTACACTGGCTGGCTAGGACATTCCAGAATCCTTTTGATTCTGTTCCATATGACAGGGATTATACATTTGTATCACCATGCCTAGATTTTTTTTCTTTTAACATAGGTTCAGGATTTGAATCTAGGTTCCCAAGCTTGCAATACACTTTATCAACCGAGCTATCTCTCCAGCCTGGGGGAACTTCTTTGATCAAAACACATGGGGATTCCAATAAGGGAAAAGAAAGAAAGTAACTTACAGGTTAAAAGCCACCAAAAGCTAAAGTCATTATATTAGAGTGAATTTCAAAATGCTAGATAATGGCAGTGTTTTTAAAACCTCAATCACATGAAAATAAATGGTCACCATGTCACAGCTGCAAAAAAAAATATCCAGCTCAATTTAATTGCATTTGTTCATGGCCAGTGTAATTCACCATTTCCCAAGAAGCAAGAACAGCAACCACCTTCATGTCTCCAGCTGCACCTCTCTTCATAGTGTACAAAACCACTAGACTTCTCTTTCTCTCCTGTTGCAGTAAAACTCCAACCGCAATAAGCCTGTGTAAAAACCACACAACCCAGTTATTATAGTTAGAATCTGTATACCCAGATTGGGCAGATCCACCACTACACTAATCTGTCCCCCAGCTATGAGATCCCTTGCTACTTGTGACTTCTCCAAGCCATGTGGTAAATAAATAAAGGTTTATTGAGTCTTTGTTCCATGCAGGCAGATGAGAGGTCAGTCAGATCCATATGGGTCCTAGATCACACACCTGGGTGCAATCATGACTCCAAGCTTGACTACATGATGTGTGTGACATTATGTGTGAGATGATGGAACCCCAATGTAAACTTTCTTAGGAGTCAGAGCTACCTCCAGAAATTCCAAACCAAAATGTGTTCCATGCTACAAAGAAAACATCACTGAGTCTTGTAGGATTAGTCATTTTTACTAAGGAACTGATAACCTAAGTTCCAGCCCCTGTTCCTGGAAATCTCTCCTTCACATGGCTTCTTGTTCTCTTCCTGACTTCTATGAGGTCTCAAAATTAAACACACATGTCTAAAGATTCACAGGTAGCATCCACATATGAGATAGAAGACACAATATTTGTCTTTCTGTTTACATCTTTCAGGATAATTATTTCATTTACTTACAAACTTTGTAATTTCATTTTTCTGAACAGCTGAATAATAGCCCATTGTGTACATGTGCCACATTTTCATTACCCATTATTCTGTTGATGGGCATCTAGGTTCTTTCCAGTTCCTGGCTACTGTGAATAGAATAGTAGTGACATGGACAAGCAAGTATCTCTGTAGTAGGACAGGGAGTCCTTTTGGAAAATATCCAGGACCAGTACAGCTGGGTCATCTGGTAGACCTGTTTCTAGCTATTTGACAAACCTCCACAACTGGCTTTCATAGTGGCTGCATCAGATTGCATTTCTTCCAACAGGGAGTAAATGGTCTCCTTTTCCAGCCTCACAGCACTTAGCAGTTTTCAAACTCTTAAACGAACATTTTAGAAAGATTATGGAACAGCATTTTGTCTGGAAGGTAGGGTCTCAGGAAGAGGCTGTACGTGAGCTGAAACATTGTTTCGGATTCATGAAATTTGTTATCAGTCCTCAATTTAAATGCAGTTAAGGTTATTTGTGACTTCTTATCCAATTCTAGTTTAATATGAATAATTTTCTGTTCCTTTTCATAAAGGGGATGTTTTCAAATTGTGAAATTTATTGAAACCAGGTGTCACCTTGGGTGTGTACCAACAGATTCATTATAAGAAAGTGATGCAGGGTAGGCATGGTAGAAGCACAGAGATCCTTGCTGGTCAGGCAAGGCAGAAGTGAGCAAGTAGGTAGTGGAGAGACAGCAGAGTATTATGGGTTGCCCTGGTGCTGTCTGTATTCTGATGTTAATTCTGCTTCCTTAAGAGGGGCTGCCCTGTGGATCACATACTCAGGTGATTTCATGTGAACCTTCTCCTCATCCTAACCAGTCAAATAAAGGGTAGAGCCTGTGATTGAGCAATGGAAGGGAAAGAAGGGGCTGGAGGACTTAGAGAGTAGAGGAAAGGGTAGGGAAAGGACAGAGAAAAAGAGGAGGAAAGAGGATGGAGCAGAACCACACAGCCTGGAGAAGCCACAAGTAGCAAGGGATCTCATAGCTGGGGGACAGATTAGTGTAGTGATGGATCTGCCCAATCTGGGCATACAGATTCTAACTATAATAACTGGGTTGTGTGGTTTTTACACAGGCTTATTGGGGTTGGAGATTTACTGCAACAGGAGAGAAAGAGAAGCCTAGTGGTTTTTGTAGGCTGTGAAGAGAGGCAACTGGAGACATGAAGGTGGTTGCCGTTCTTGCTACTTGAGAAATGGTGAATTACACTGTCCATCAACAGGGCCAGTAACAAATGCAAGTGTTAGTGGTCCCATGATTTTATCCTTTGAGACAGCCCAGCATTCTGTGACTCTCAGAGCTGCATCCTAGCTCAGGAAGAAGAGCAGTACCTGCAGAGTGGAGACTGACAACTGACTAGACAGGTCCTGCTCTGTTTACTTCCCATTATCAGTTAATCAGGAACAGCCTGATGTGAGTAGCCTGCACGGTTGCCACCTGAGGCCTTACTGATGTCTCAGCACATGCTGCCACTGAGAGCCATGCTGCATCCACGGTCCTGTTAGAGCAGGAGTCTGTGTTGATGTTCAGGGCCCATGCCACCATCAAAGGCCATGCAGATGTCTCTGGACTGGGCTAGGACACCTGGGGATGTGAGCTGGCTCCACACCTCACCTGTGCAACTTGGAGAGCTTGTCTTGGTGGTAGGGTTGTGAGTGAGCTGACAACCAAGGATGTGAGCACAGGAGAGGTAGCCCGGTCCCTTACCAGCTCCATCACTTGGGTGAGCTGTCCCTTGCTGGGGGCAATGCTGGAGAGCTGGTCCTGATGATGAGCGTGCAGGAGGGCTGCTTCTGCCTCTTGCTTGAGCAAAGTGGAAGTGCTGGCCCTGGTGGCATGGGCACAGGAAGGCTGGCAGACAGAACAACTCAGCTACCATCTAGGCCCAGTTCCAGGGTTTTGGGTTGGTCCATCCCCAAATCTACCCCATCTATGACCTGCTGGAACACGTGAAGGGGCAGGTTCTGCAGAACCAAAGCTGCAGGATCTCCATGACACAGGGTATCTGAGAGGAGTCCCAGTGAGGACCCAGTATTGCTAGTGTAGCAGAAGTCAGAGACCTTGAACAAGACCAGTGACTCATTGCAGTGAACATTTACAAGTAAAGTTGTTTGGGCAAAAGGGAACATTGTGTCACATACTGTGACATACAGCAGCTCTCAAGGCAAGGTTTTCTCTTTTTAAAATTTTTTTTTCTTTGAAAAGAGGAAGTTGCAAGGGCAGAGAGTGGATATGGAGGGACAGGGAGATAAGTAGGATCAGGGTGCACAGTGGGAAATTTACAAAGAATCAATAAAAAGTTTTTAAAAGGGCAATGCAACAAGAAAGATTGCCCTGGCTCTTGCATAAACTATTGCACAGGAAATTGTTACAAGTTCACCAATGACCTAATTACTGTACCCTGTAGGTAATTTTCTCCTTAATTCAAAAATTCTAAAAATATTCATTGCATGTAAAAGCCGAAAAAAAACTGCACACAATGAAAAAGTGTTTTTCTTCTTCCCACCCTACTCCTGATTCTTCAAGTTTTTCAAACTGTAAATCAACATTATAGCTCACAGGTCCTCCACATTCCCTCTTCTATGTATGTAAATGGGTGTCTATATGCTTGCTTATGTGTGCAGCTATCTACGCGTGTACTCATCCATGCAGGTATGTGCTTGAGTTTTCATATGTACATTATTTTTATTACGGTGAGGAGACAATGTGATATGTAACTTTCTGAAGTTTGCTTTCATTTACATGTATCAGAGACTTCCCATGTTGGCAGAATAGAAACATTTCCTTACCTTTAGCATCATTAATGTTGCCTAGGATGGAGATACCATAGATCTGTCAACCATTGCCTTATTGAGAAGCACTGACGTATATTTTGATTATTTTCTTGTGTTATGAGCATCCTTTAAGTATACAACATTATGCGACATCACACACTTCTATAGGAGACATGCCAAGAAACAGAATCTTTCCACATTGGAGAATAAAGGGATTTGTGTGACCGTAGCAGACTAAGGGAAAACACGGAGGTGAGGAATAAGACCCAACTGGGAACTGGTCAAAGTAGTTAAAAACTTTACAGCAAAATATAAGGTTTTAATAGGACTGACAGGTAATAAGAGGAGGTTGGCTATGCCATGGGGTTCAGGTGTGAGGCTTCTTCACGGAGTCATCAAAGGCATCTGTGTGATGTTTAATGCCGGGGCCTGGAGACTATCATGATCATAGATCAGAGGCTTGTCACAGTAATGGGGACCTTGAGGACAGTGGTACTTGGCAGATTGTGACTGTACTGGAAAAGATACTTCCACAGGAGCCTTCCGCTGGGCTAACTAGGATGGGCTAGGGATGTCATGGTCAGAATGAAAGAAGGCAAACCCTTAGTCGCTGTAAGTCACCAGTCTTTTAGAGATAATCACAAAGGAACGAGACATGGAAAAGCCACGGGGACCTGTGCTGTGGAATCAGTGAGATTTAAGAGAGGGTCCTGTTTCTCAAGCCTCAGTTGTTCATTAGAATAACCAGATGTCTTTTTAAAATTCCGAATCCCATCCGGGCGCTATAGTGACTCTGTGTGACCCCAGCACTTAGATGGTGCACGTCTCAGATTGAAGACCAGTCTGGGTTACACTAGTGAAACCTTGTCGCAAAAAAACCATATCTATGATTCTCTGTCTATTGATTAGGCAATTATATCATAAGGCTTGGGAATGAAGTGTCAGGACAGTCGTCCTCCTGATCCATTGCTTCAATTTCTACAGATTCAATTATGTATGGTCAGCTGTGGCTCATATGTATTAAATGGAGATGTCCAGGAGTAAATAACTCATGGACTTTAAATTGCATGGCACTCTTGATAATATGATGGATTTTCATATTGTTCTAGCTTGAGCTGACCAGGGCACAGATCATTTCTCTGTCCAGTATAATGATACTGCATATGTGGCCCACCTACTAGTCATGTCCTGGCCCTATGGGTAATCATTTTGACTATTAGGGCATCTTGTTGCTTGTGTGTTCAAATTACATCAGTTTTATTTCACAGTGGCCACAGAGACAAGAATATAGCCAAGTTAGATATACCTAGATAGATAAGTAGATAGATAGATAAATAGATAGATAGACAGATAGGTAGGTAGATAGATAGATAGATAGATAGATAGATAGATAGACAGATGAGTAGATTGATACATTTATACATGGATACATACACACACGTACGTATACACAGACACAGTAAGATGGAGAAGAGGAAGATCATGTTTATATAATGTAAACTATTAGAATTAAATTTAATTAGTATCAAATCTTTTAGTGTCTAATATATCTTAAACTTTGCTGTAGGTATGGATACATTTGTGAGAACAAAACATAGTAGGTACAGTACTACCCACCATTTCATATATCCAGCAGACATCTTAGAATGTGTACCCCTTGGAAGAGTGGCTATCATGCTTTTAAATCCTCCAGCCCGCCCTAGTGACTCCAAGCCACTGTTAAAGGCTAATAGAATTAGAGAATACTAATGACCAACATTTATTACTCATGTAGAATTAAGGGTGACAGATTTTTCTGGGACCCTCTCAGATCTGGATTCTGCCTTCAAGCAACATAGCATTTGGTGACTGTGTCTGAAGGCCTCTCACTTCCTGCTGTCAGAGGTCCACTAGTAGGGATGGAATCTGTGGTGATTCCAACTGAGGAAAATTCCACAAAAATTGCTAATGTAATAACCGGCTCTGGCTGATAGGTATTTGTCAAATATGCTTTGCCTTGGGCTTGCTTTTTTATTTATTTTTAGTATTCGGTGTACCCTGCTGTGTCCCAGCGATGAAAGCATTAGTGTTTCACATAAGGGGAGTGCCTGTCTTCCTCAGTGTAATTTATCACCTGAGGTGGGGACCTGCCTCATGTTCACCTGTAATTATTTCCTATAATTAGAGTTGTCCCTACATGTAATGTCCTCCCCATGAGATCCCAGAGAATAATTTAAGGGCAGGGATCATTTAGTTCTTCCCTGGTGAATTGATCTATCACCCAAGTGTTTCAGTTTGTATTGAACAACGTCACGTGAGGTCAGCCTCGAAACCTGTGCATGCTGTCCTGTCAATGGCATGAAAAATTCCCACATGGAATTATTTTTGTTTGTTTGTTTAATGAAAGTAGGTCTAGTAGCTGTCAAGGAACGAGAAAAGACATCATGGTTTCCTGTTATATCTTCCTTCTCAAAGCGAATTTTATAAACGTTTACAACGGATAGTTCTTTAGCTTCATTTATAGTTAGCTTTTCTGCTAGCGAGCAGGACCCCTTTCCACACTAAAGAAATCTCTAGTTTCTAAACTGTTCTTCATTTCAGACTTGGCTTTCTATTTTGTAAATTTTCATTTAATTTTTTTTCCTAAATAAAAAACAAATGAAAAATAAACGAAGTTCTACTTTAAAAAATATTCCCTGGCGGCCCCAATCCTAGTGTCTTTCTCTGTCAAAGTTTGCTATGTTTTAACTTCTATCTTTAAAACGGAAAAATAGAAATTTCCCCCAAGTCAAAACTTCATTCATCTTGAAATGAGACTTCTAAGTCATCTATCCACAAGCCAGTTTTCTCAACATTAGGCAACAAGCCCCAGGAAGTGTTCCCTAATGTTCACTGATGACATATGTGTGTTTTGGTCTTTCCTCTGTAGTTCTGAAGGAAGAAATTCAAGATTTCTTTCATTTGATTTTTTTTTAACTTAAAAAAATGTTTGAGTCTAATATATCATTTCTCCCTTTCCTCCCTCCAATCCCTCTCCCCTGCTGTTTCTCAAATTTCAAAATCATGGCCTCTTTTTCTTTAATTGTTGTTGTTGTTGTTAGTGGTGGTGGTGGTGATGTGTGTGTGTGTTCCTAAATACATAAATACAACCTACTCAGTCTGTATAATGTTATTTGTATGTACATGTATCCAGAGCCAACCATTTGTTGTTGGATAAGCACTCAGCATGCTCTTCCCTGGGAGACTGTCTCTTGTGCTCTCAGCTTTCTTTAGTTGCTAGTAGTTCTTTTGGTAGGCTTGAGGCCTCTGGGATCTGGCAACATATGCGTTGGCATGCCTATTGGTGTAGGTATTATGATTGTTCAGCTTCTGTTTAGGCAGCCTTGCTAGAGAGACTGCACGGGTGTAGCTTCTGACATGTCCAGGAGATACAGTCTCAAAGCAAACTCGTTCCTTGGCTCTTGAAATTTCACTTCCTGTCTTACAGAAAGTTCGCGGCGCCTCAGGTGCAGGAGCTGCGTTGACGTATCAGTTGGCACTGGGCTCCATGACTCTGGTTGTTTTAAAGAGAGTGAAGACTGAGCTCACAGTGGTAAGAGGACAGGCAGAAGGAGCAGAGAAAAATGAGAAGACACGGGGCATTGCCAGCAAACTTCATGACAACAGCGCTCATTTCTCATTGGATGGTACTTACCACAGATCCTCTCACTCAGGATGTCTGCTATTGTAAGGGGTTAGTGTGGGCTATGGAGAATGTCACAGGGTAGGAAAGTGACAGACACGTTTGTGGTTAAGGCTGACATGCAGATAGTGCATAGATTATCCTAATAATTCTTCTTGTCTTCTATCCTTCTTCAGTGCCCAGGGTTCAGACATCTCCCCACAACCTAATTCCTTTCCATTTCCTAGGCTCCCCAGAGAAGAAGGTCTGAATTAGACGCCATCAGATAACGCACGAATATCAGTTCCTTTGGACTACACCCTGGAGGGTCGCTTCCCCAAATCGCCACTGTGTGTTTTGTCTGGTTTTCCTACCTATTAAAAGTGATTTTGGACACTCATTAATTTTTACTGCTTTGTTTAGATTTTTTTTTTTAGTGTTGATATGCTTTTAATGCATTTAGTTACAATGTCTTAGGCAAAGCAGAAGTTTGCAGAAGAAAAACTCACTAACCACTCTAGAGAGTAAATTAAGAACATGACAGAATCAGGCCGTTGTTTGTTGTGCACTGTGTTAGCTGCTTAATAGAAAGGGGGTTTCAATACTGTCTTTATGTGCTAAGAATTTTGAACCATGAAAGGCAATTTCTTCTTAAATAATGAATCATTACCATTTCCGGACTAAATACTCAGTCCTTCACTGATATACATTTTCTCTAATCTTGTACACAATCATTGAAGACAACGTTGAATCAGGATTTTGAATATTCATAGATAAGTTTTCTCTCTGAGCTATAATGTAAGTTAAGGAACATACATGGCAATTAGAATATGGTTTTCCCATAATCAATGCCATTGTCCCTCAAGGTACATTTCCATGTGCCTAGAGACATGTTTAAAAACAGGAAATGGAAGCTTCATAAAATGATATCAATATTTACACTATGTAACACATTTTGATGCTTTCACATGCTGCATAGCGTTTATCAAGTTGATTGGGTGACCCACGGGCCCAAGGCGCAATCTGAAAGAATTTATCCATTGTGTTGCACGTGCATTTAAATCATTGTACAAATATTCCCTTTCCTAACGTCGAAAACTCTAGCACCATGGGGATGTTAATTTAAGGTCATAAGCACTCCCTGTCCCCTTGAAATATTAACAACGCAATCAGAAACCTGCATACTAATATATAAGTTTAAGTGATTAATCTAGCATAGCCCAATAGTAAACTGTACTTAATTAAAATAACCTCATGATAGAAAGGCTGGGGTGTGTTTGGCTTTTACCACCCCCACCCCACCACCTGGCATCTTGTAATTCCCTATCTGTATTATCAGCCTTAGCCCTAGACTCACTCCCTGTCACCTTCCTAAGCCAAAGCATTCTCCATCCCTGCCACTAATCCCTAACTATGTCTTTGAATAGTTTCTTCCCATTCTTAGCTAGGCTACTTATCACCTTTAAAGGCTCAGCTAGCACCCCAAAGTCATTAATAAATATTTAAGTTAATATATGATTGTACTGGCTGGTTTTGTGGGTTAACCTGACACAAGCTGGAGTCATCAGAGAGGAAGGAGCCTCAGTTGAGGAAATGCCTCCATGAGATCCAGCTGTAAGGCATTTTTCTCAATTAACAATCAGTAGGGGAGGGCCCAACCCATGGTGGGTGGAGCCATTCCTGGGCTGGTGGTCCTGGGTTCTGTAAGAAAGCAGGCTGCGCAAGCCACAGGAAACAAGCCAGTAAGCAGCACCCCCTCGATGGCCCCTGCATCAGCTCCTGCCTCCAGGTTCCTGACCTGTGTGAGTTCCTGTCCTGACTTCCTTCAATGATGAACCACAATGTGGAAATGTAAGCCAAACAAACCCTTTCTTCCCTAACTTGTTTTTTTTTTTTTTTTGGTCATGGTGTTCCATTGCAGCAATAGAACCCCCAAGTAAGACAATGGGTTCTTGGATCTAGCATTCTTCAAAACAGAATATCATTGCCCAGTTCTGGCAAGGGCAGGCAAATCTCTTGAACAGGTCATTTTATTTCTGAAACTATACTTTTACATCTGTCAGGAAGGTGTCAGAACATGAAGTACCACAAAGGAGCAATACACTGTAAAGAACTTTGTACTTCGGTATTTTCTGTTTTCAAGATAAGAAATTCTGCACCTCTGTTTCCTTCCTGCGTATTTGCATGTGAATGCCCATGTATGTGCATAAGCATGTGTGTATGCATGTGGAAGACAGAGATCAATGTTGAGTGTTGTTCTTCAGGTGTAGACCTCGTTATTTTTGTTAAATACAGGGTTTGTCACTTGGCATTGAACTTGCCAAGTAGCCTAAGCTGGATAGTTGGAGAATCCCACAAATCTACCTGCCTCTGCCTACCTCATGGCTGGAGTTATAAATGGGTGCCACCGGATAGACTTTCCCGTCATGACTGTGAACCAGGTACTTTGCTGACTGGGCATCTTTCTAGCTCCTGGCTCTCTATTTTCTATGGATCAGATACAAGGAGGAGCTAGAGTTAGGTAGATTTTGAGAAAGGATACGTTTTCAGGAAGTTTCTTGATAACAAGAGTTTCAGCCATGGTTGGACTGTTAACACCACAGAAACAAGAAAATACTGCGTGAGGTCTGTCCCACTCACGAGTCACGTGCTCATACTCAGTTGCATTCCACTCGCTGGAGATGTCGTAGAGATGAGTGGAGGAGTGATCCATGGGTGAGTTCTTTAGGAAGAAGACCTGGATGAGAATTTAGTAAGCACATAGTACATATAGAAAGCAATTTAGTGAGGTATCTTGGAAGGAGTGTTTGGAATCAATCCACACTGAAGGGAGGAGATGATTAGGATATGCACTGTAGGCTAAAGAGGCTGTGTGGACAGACAGCTATAGATCTGGAATGTCAGTAATGACTGCGATGAGTTGGACTTAGAGTCAAGACTTTAAATGTTAACATCTATCAACTAATGGACATACCCTCCCCACCTCCCCCAAAGGAGAACTGACCACAGATGAGACAACTGAAGTCATACCTAAAGGTTCATAACCTCAGCAGCTAGGACAATCATTCTTCCCTTGCAAGATAATATGGGTCTCTCACAAGGGTTAACACAAATCTGTTACTGCCATTTTTAAAAGCTGGTGAGCTGGTGAGCGAGGACATTATTGTTCATGTGTATTCCATGGAGTGAAGACTAGACACGCTGTTCATAAGGCATGATATAAAAGCACGTGTACACAGAGAAGAAAGAGTGGGGAGGGGAGAAGGGAGGGCAGGTCTCAAGATAAAGTTGCTACCTCAAAGATCTGATGTTAGTTCCTGTTCTGAGGCAACAGAAAAAGGCATAGTGGGAAAGAGAGATGTTTGTTTTATGTATATGAGTGTGTGCGTGTGCATGTGTGTGTGTGTGTGTGTGTGTGTGTGTGCATAGTCTATCTTTTTGATTTTGAGACAGTGTATCTCATTGGTCTAGAAATCACCAGGTAGGGTAAGATGGCTAGCCAGTAAGCCCCAGGAATTCCCCTGCCTCTGCACCCCCAGAGATGTCATCGTGAGTGTACAGCATCCCCACAGGGTTGTTTGCTCATTTGTGTTTTTTAAAAAAACATATGTGCCCAACTCAGGCCGCCATGCTTGTCAAGAACTTTACTGGTAGCTATATCCGCAGTCTTGACATCTATCTGTATTCATCAGAAAGAAAAAAATAATCTAAAATATATTTAGTATGGATTTGTCATTAAAGTGGAGGATGATGTATTAGTAAGTCACATGAGGGCCACTTTCCTCCTGTTATTCTGTCCTGGGATCTAACTGTTGGTATAAATAACATTTCTCTTCCATATCTCTTTTATAAGACTCCCTTGTTCACTGAAGGGGAGGCTGGAAATGGGAGTCAGGGGGGAAGCTACATGTACACGTCTATATTTTGATGAAATATTTGATTCTGACATTTATAATCAACACATCCACAAAATACATCCAAAATATCATGTTCTCTAGTTTTCGACACCGAGGACATGATTTAAGCCTAATCATTTGTCTACGAGAATATGCTTGTTGCCACATGGGCAGACACAAATTTGTCACAACCTTTCCTTTTTTCCATGTTCCTTAACAAAATCCAGCATCTTCTGTAGCCCACCAGATCACGCTCAGGCAAACCCCACACACTCCCAGGCTGCCTTACCTCCAGCAACATTGATCTGAGCACAGCTGCCAAGGAGAATTTGCAGCCCACTGGCAACGTCTGTCGATAGAAAAGCCTGAGTCACTTTTCTGTTGACACATGTTCCACTTTTCCTCCTCCCTTGGTTCCTTGAGGGGTAGATGGGGAAAAAACCACGAAAACAAAAAACCCAAACAACTGACCATGGAGCAGTTGCTGATTTATGCTTCTTTTTTGGAGCAGGGGATTCATATTGATTAGTTGGATGAATGAGTCTGTCCCTTTGTTTCAAATGATTAGAGTGAGTGTCTGCCCTTGGAATAGATCACAGCTCCACTGTGACATAACGAGGAAGAGCTGTTGTATTTTCTGGGCGTCTTAACGCCGTCACTGTACTTATGAAATACACCTGCCGATGATGCTTAACCTACTAAGGGGAAAACCGGGTCTTCTGGGAGTTCTGATGAATGAGAGCATCAAGGATATGGAGATGTGTTGTCAGCCTTTCCTATGAGCTGTTCCCCGTTGCTTAATGTACTTAGTTTGGGTTTGTCATCAAAGTGGTGGATGATGTACTGGTAACTCACACGAATGTGATTTTCCTCTTGTTATTTGGTTCTGGGTTCTAAGCATTGATATAAATGATGGTAAAAATACCCTTTTCTCTTGTGTTATCTTTTATATGAGACTCTCATGGAAGTGGAGGAGGGAAATAAGGGTTGGGAGAGACACTGAACACACTGGTTTATATTTTGATGGAATGTTTGTCTTTAAAAATTATTTTTGTCTTTGTGTGTGTGTGTGTGTGTGTGTGCGTGTGTGAGAGAGAGAGAAAGAGAGAGAGAGAGAGAGAGAGAGAGAGAGAGAGAGAGAGAGAGAGA
>NW_021604632.1:2355025-2368906 GCF_004785775.1 Grammomys surdaster
GAGAGAGAGAGAGAGAGAGAGAGAGAGAGAGAGAGAGAGAGAGAGAGGTGTATAGGTACCCATAGAGGCCAGAAGAGGGCATTGATTGACCTAGAGGTGGAGTTGCAGACAGTTGTGAGCCACCTAGTATGGCTGCTGGGAGCAGAAGTTTTGTCTTATGGAAGATCATCAAGTATTCTTAATCTATGAGCCATTGCTCCACACCTGGAATGTTTGTATCTGACATTTACAATTAAACATGTTTCCAAGGTAGATTCAAATCACGGTATGCTTCAGGAGTTACGTAGGTGAGATGAAATGGCGATTTACTTGGTGAATGAATATTTTTTATATTGTCCTTTTGGCTCGCGTTATTGATTTTTGAAGGGGAAGATACCTTTTAACAAAAAATTCCTTCAGTCTTCAAATGTCTGAATAAATATCTTCCCTAGGACCTAAGTGTATTTCCTTAAGCCATGCCTTGGTATATTCTCCATTATTTTAGCTCTCTGCTTCAAAGCAAGCTGTACGAATCCTCAGCTCAGATACTTCTATGGTTGAAAATAGCACTAATGTTTTTTAGGTATTCATATTCTCTTTTCCCAAAACCTTATCTATAGTTTCTTCAACCACTCACAAGTTAATTCAACAATATGTATTTTTTAAGTTCTTGAGGTCACTCATTGATGTCTGCGGAGATAGACAAGGCTCAGAGTAAATGCCCAGGGCTGTTCTTCCTTTCCCCAAATGGAGCCCATCTCTTTCTTATCTGCTGCAGTAGAAGTATGCACTGTGGTTGCCACATTGATCTTGTGTATCCAGGATGATTTGTAATTATCTAAGCCCAGCTTCTGGTAGCACTTGGAGTCCCCTTTGTTTAACAAGTGACTTGTGGACACATCTAATCCATTTGACACTCTTGTCCCAGTGAATTCACGGATGGACAGGATACAGAACCAGAGAGCTGGTAAGGAACAAGCAAGGAGTAACAGACTGAGTATTAGAGAAGGTAATTCTTCTTCTGGGCTCTCTGGGTGCCAAGGTCTTTCATGCTGAACTGTTTCTAGATGATTCTGGTAGAATTTTGAGTGACAAATCTATTTCAGGTAATACTTTTATTATTAGTTTCATTTTTAATAACAACTGATTGATATGCAAGTCATTCTTGTCAATAATATATATATATATGCATGCACAGCACACACACACACACACACAAATGATACCTTATAATCTTCAATATTTTAATGTCTCCACAAATGTTCCTAACTCAGACCTGGGGATCATGTTTTAGTTTTATCATCTCCCCATCTCATGTTGTTTTATAAAATACAAAATCTGAACTCCAGTTATGAAGAGCCATACCTGCTTTTTGAAAACTCAGAGCGGATATACTGCTTGTACCACTTCTCTGAATCCAGAACAGGATTTACCAAGAATTTCTTTTTCTTACCTTAGTTATTGGCCACGAGCCCTGTGCCAGCCTTAATTTTATAAGTTCACAGAGCTCTTAACTTTTGACATAATGAAAGGTTCACACCTTAAAACATAAATTTAGATTTTAAAATATAGATTTTTTTAAACGCATAGCATTCTCTGAAAGTGTCAAGAGATGACAGACCTATAGGTTTCTTCAAATGCCAGCAGATGATGTGCTTTCTAAAGGTGTGACTATTAGATTCTCGATCCCTTTCAGCTCTTGAAGTGTTCACCCTCTAATGTCCTTGCTAGATTGTTCTTCCTCATCTAATCCACAGCACCAGGCTCGGTACAGTACTTGCAATTATTGTGAAGCAGAAAGTAGCGCCCAGTATCCAGGGGATAAAATAAAACTTGCATAGGGTTGAGAGGCAATGAATCAAGGAGCAAACTACCAACAAGTGTGGCTTACTGAGCCTGAAAGTGAACATACAGGAACAAATGTGGTGAGGAGATAAGGCACGGATCTACCTTCCGCATCTACAGCATCCCTGAAGTAGAGCACTGAGTCCGCAGGCAACCATACCCATAGTGTATTGGCCCCAGCAGGTTTCACAAGGGCTCAGGATCTTCCAAGGCTCTTCCTCTTTTGACCATAATAATTGACTTGGTTTGAACTTTATCCACCTTCTCCAAGATTACTTGTTTGTTTGTTTGTTTGTTTGTTTGTTTTCTTTTGGTTTTTAAGTTCCAGAGACCCTATAGTCTTCCCTAGAAGATGGTGATAATTCTTACCTATTCCTTCCTTCCTAAATCTCACCCCATTGGCTTTATCTTTGGGGTTTCAAATGTGTCATTACTGTTTGCTAAGGTTATCAGGTACAGTGGTGCACAGGACCACGAAGGATCTCTCTTTATTCCTTGCAGTGGGATTCCAATGTCACTGTAAGCATCCTGCTTCAGGGCAGAAGCCAGATTGGAGCTTGAGAATTCCTAATTGTGGAAAGAACAGGAGGTTTGGGGAAGGCTGGGACAAAACAGTGTCTTCTGGACATGTCAGGGCCATTATAATCACGAATTCACAGCCATAGTGGTTGTCTGCACATAACATATGCAAAAGCAGGCTGGTTGCCAATGCCACATAACCGAGGGAGGGGCTCACAAAGCCCTACCCTTAGCTGAGGAGTTATTGGCAGTTGTTAGCTGTGGGAGAATAACGAATCAGTTGTCTTCAGGGATGTGGTCCCTGGCATGTTGCTCATGTAACTGTGAATGGCCCTGTACCCATGCCCATATGACCCTATACCTGTAATCCACTAACCAAACTCAGCAGGTAACAAAAAGAGGACATGACATTTGGGAGTGATGTCATAGAAGTTGCTCTGTGAAGAATTGGAGAGGAAGAGTTAGGGCATGAAAACGATGAAAACGAATTGTATAAGTATATGAATTTCTCAAATAATAAATTGGAAACAAAATACGAAGCCCAATCAAGCTTTTTGGCTCATCCAGAAGAGAGCTGTCTCAGGCTCCTGAGATGTGGCTGAGCAGTTTGATACTTGGTACAATAGAAACGGATGGTATTAAACAAAGATGAAGCTGTAATCTCTAGGACAGCTCATGTCACGCCAGGCTGTTCTAGACGCATCTAGAAGTGTGCAAGTGTGGATGTGAGGACGTCCAGTGAGTTCCGGTCCTTGGCTACCACCATGCTTATTCACTAGAGATGGGGCTAAACCAGCAGCGAGAAAGCAGTAACAATATATTAGGCCATCAGTAGTGGGGAGGAACTAGGGGGAGAGAAATGTGGAAGAGTTATGGGCCATCTTTACTGCTCTTACTCTTTCCTGATTTATGAAAAACTGCTTATCAGGAGAAGTGAAATTTTGCAGTCTGGCTGATGAATGAGTGGGCTTTGTGATGTTACAAATGCGAACTCTCTCCGGAAAGGGTCATTAATAGATTGCTTTAATGTGGAATGCACTTTCCATGGAAACAGACACTAAATGTGGTGGCTAGGTCTCCAGAAGTCAATTTAAATCCAAATGTAGCTGAGATACAATGGCACTGCCTGAGTTTCCAATTTCTTATCCCAAGAGTCAGCAATCCATATGTCACTTGGTCACAGTCATACTTGTGTTTTTTGTTGTTGTTGGTTTTTTTTTGTTTGTTTGTTTGAGACAGGCTGTGTAAGCCTGGCTGTCCTGGAACTCACTCTGTAGATCATGCTGGCCTCGAACTCAGAAATTCACCTGGCTCTGCCTCCCAAGTGCTGGGATTAAAGGGATGTGCCACCACCGCCCGGCACAGTCATACTTGTTAGGGACATGGATCTACTCTTTACATCTCTACACTTAGGGTTCATTCTGCCGACTCCTCAGTCATCATCTGAGTCTCTCCCATGACTCCAGAAATGTTCAAGCATTTCTGTCAATTTTACTTCTCTACTTTTAATCAGTAAATAATGGATATGTGTGTCTGTGTTGTGTGGCTGCATGTGTGTCTTCTGCCATAATGTTATTCCCCCCTCCCCCCTTTTTGAGACAGCGTCTCTCATAGAACCTGAAGCTCACTGTTTTGGCTAGATTAGCTGGCCACCCAACTGCTGGCATCTGCCTGTCTTTGCTGGTGTTAAAGGTGTCCATAGTCACACCTGGCTTTTACATGGATGTTGGGGACTCAAACCTAGAACCTTGTGCTTGTAAAACAGGCAGATCTACCTACCGAGCCACCCCCCCCCCCCCCCCCCCCTTTTAAAAAAAAAAAGAATTTTGGTTTACTGATTATTTTGTGCTATCTTATCATTACATGCAATTGATCTCAATCGAACATTTCTGCATGTAACTGCAATCACCTGACAACCAAGGCTATAGTTCTTCTGGAGGTCTGGTGGACATGTTGGGACAACCAGGTTCATCTCTTTTATAAAACCTCTCATCTCTCCCCTGCGTCCCTTCGCGGCCTCTGTACGCATGCTCTCTACCAGTATCTATGTACTCTAATCATGTTCTCTGAGCTTCCAAGACCATCGACATTTTAAGATTTTTGGTGATTTCTGTTGCTATGGATTCATGTTCACAGACCTCCCTCGGAAGCATCTAATTTGTTGTAGAATCTACAAAGTGAAGCATTCCTTTTGTCCCTTCCGTTTTCATCTCTGAAAGCCCCGCTCCGGTTCTTACTTGCCTATTTTTCCTTTTCGTTGCTTTTATATTTTAAAATACATTCTGTATCCTGTCTATGATCTTTTAACTTCAATGACCTCGTTGTTATGGCTAATTTTGATCGTCAACCAGATGGTATTTAGAATCATCATGAAAACAAACATCTGGGTCTTTTGGTTTGGATAATTGAGATGGGAAAAGCCACTCCAAAGGAAGGGTAGGCAGTATTCCGGGTTCTGGGCTCCCAGATTGAATGAAAAGAGAAAACTGAACACTAGCATTCATTGTTCTCTGCCTCCTGACTAGGGACACTGGGGCCGTCATCTGAAGCACCTGCTGCCGCCGTCATACCACACCTTGATGGACTGCGAGTCCTTAGACTGTGATAAAACAAACTTTCCTTCCTCATGTTTCTTCTGTTGGGTATTTTGTCATGGCAACAGAAAAAAAATGATGGATATGTTCTTCAACAAATCCCATCATCTCCATCATTTCTGGTCTATTTGTAGCAATGAATTTTGTTTTCCTAACCTGGATCCTAGATCTCCAGTCTTTTTGTTTGTTTATGTTTTTATATTTTTTTCACATCTGGAATTTTCTACTGCCCATTGTGAGTTTTCATATTAGTTTTCTTTCCTTCCCCTCTCCTTCCCTCCCTCCTTCTCTCCTTCTCTTCCTTCCTTCCTTCCTTCCTTTCTTCCTTCCTTCCTTCCCTCCCTCCCTCCCTCCCTCCCTCCCTCCCTCCCTCCCTCCTTTCTTCCTTCCTTTCTTTTTCTGTTTGAGAGGGCTTTGTTGGGTTAGAGGGAGTCATATTCTTAGTACTTTTCTTTTGTTTTCTGTTTGAAAGGGCTTTGTTGAGTTGGAGGGAGTTAAGACGCTGGAAGATCCATTTGATGTTCTTGGTGTTGCTACTAAGCTCTGTGAATGCACAGGAAAGAGACCCACTTCCCTCCTGTGTCTAGGAGAGAGATGTTCCCAAGGCTTGTAGCTCCCAAATTAGGAAAAATCTGGGAAAGTTGCTCATCCCCAAACTCTAGGGTAGAGTTTAAGACACCTGAAAAAGTGTCTTTGAGATTATACAGATAGAAGATTCCTTTAGTCTGCCTTTAAAATTGACTGGCTATAAATTCATCAGCAAACTAAGTTGAAATTTGTTTTTCCTCATAAGTTTGAATATATTCTTTTAATGTGTTTGTACCCAGTGTTGTTATTAATAAACCTGAAGATATTTAGTTTCCCTAGCATTTGTTCTCATATATGTACATACATATATATGTATACATATATATACATGCATATATATATACAACATATATGCATAAATGAATTTATACACACATACACGCATATGCATATATGTATATACATATACACACACATATATATGTTTATATGTGGTTATGTATATATATTATGTATATTTATTTTATATATATATTATGACATATATAATATATAATATAATTAAAAACTATGGAGTTATATATAAATATAATACACTTGTATAATTATTAGTGGTATAATATATAATTATTTATATATATTATATAATGCAATTATATAATATAATTAATATAATATAATGATTTGTGTGCACATGAATGCAGGTGCTCACCAGGGCCAGAGGAGGGCATCAGAGCCCCTGGACCTAGAATTATATGTGCTTGTTAGCTGCCTGATTGCTCAGAACTGAACTTGGCTCTCTTTAAGACCAGGACTCCCTCTTAACCACTGAGCTGTCTCCCACTTAATACCAGTTTTGAGTCTGTTGATTTTATTTTTCTCTTGGATGGAGTCTACAGGTTTCTTTCTCTTTTCATCTCTCCACATTCCACAATTTTGCAATAGCAACACATCTTTATTAGTACCCATACTGTCATACTATACATTCCCAATCTGCCAGTCGGTTGGTCCTGAACACTTATTCTTGTGTTTAAATACTGACAGTTACTTCATCTCTGACATTCTTTGTTATTAAGCTAATTTGGCTTGGAAATTACCTTATCGAAATATCCTGATTTCTCAAAGATGCCATCAGTTAAGTTCCTAATCCATTCTTTGCCATGGAGTCTTTCATAGATTTCAGGGGATCATCTACATGTAGACACTGCGTCTTTCTTACCATCTTTGCTTCCTAGCCCTGCTGTTTTCCTTGTCTGGCACAAGACAACTGTTTGACTTTAAAGTTTCCCGTTTGATCTGTCCATAAGTCCTGTGTCTGCCTTCCTATGAGTATGTGATGGGTCCCGATCAATTCTTTCCTCCTTCCATGCAATGTCATATCTCAGCTCCTTCCTGTACCCCTTCCTGTTCATAAACTGCCAATTTGGGGATTCTGAGTGCAAGTTTGTTTTCTCTAATGTTGATATGATATTCGTCTTCTTAAAATAAATTGAGACAGAACATTTAAATCATCCCTTCCTTATCCCCATACATACAAAGCACGCTACAATCATTTTGTCCAATTTCTCTCCTTAACATGCTTGCCTAAAGTCTGTCCTTTTAAGCTCCAGGCCGACTTAACCAACCTCCTCAGTCTTTTGCATGTTGATCAGTTCCCAACAGGTCTACAATATGCTTCTCAGAAACAAGTGTCAAGTCCAGTCCCTGGCAGCTCGAACATCCAAAACAAACAATGGAGTCTGATACCTTAGAGGTCATAAGGTCAGGTATAAAGAAGAAAGTGAGTGTCACCTAAGAGAGTCATGGACATTCCACACAAAGTGATCAAAAACAAAGGACGAGGTTGACACATTTGAAAGAAACGATCCTAGAATTGACATCAAAGTTATTTCTGATCATACTCACTGATGGACCAAGAATGTATTTTAACACCTGTACACTGTGTAGTGTTCACAAATGGGTAAACACATCTAGCCCCACAGATGGTTAGCATTTCTTCATGACAAAGAATTCCAAGTACCTTTTTTTTTTTTGCCTTTTGAACTGTACAGTTTGTTATCATTCCAGAGACTACAATAAGCTCAGCTCTCTCAAGCCAGCCAAGTCCATAAAGCTCTGATCATTTTCTAGCCAGTTCTCATTCCTTCATCTGTTCTTCATTTTCATGCCTCAGTGTCTGAAACTACTCTTTAAAAAATGGGATTTGGGAAGAAATTAACGTCTTTGTATGTGTTCGGCACAGCATCTTTAACTTGCTTTTACAAAAAGTTATATTCTATATTCTTTTTGTTACCTAGTATATTTATACAATAATGTTTGTTATATACACATCAGATATGTTTTAAGGTTATTTTTTATCTTACATTTAATGAAAAAAATTCAAGTTTTAGGTCTGGAGAGGTGACTCAGCAGTTAAGAGCATTTGCTGCTTTTGCAAGGGGCCAGGGTTAGGTGCCCAGCATCCATATTTGTTGCCTGATACTCCAGTTCCAGGAGGCCTGGCACTTTCTCTGATCTTTGTGGTTTCATGCACATATAAGGGGCACATATATGCACACAGATAAACACATATGCACAAATAGGTTAATTAATTAAAAAAGAAAAATACAATTTCCAAGTACTTTAGATACACTTCAAGTTACATAGAAATGTGAAATAAATGATAATTATTTTTTAACTTCTCAGAATTCATTCTGTATGACAACTAATATAAAATTAAAAATCAACATTTAAACAGAAATAGAGATTATTATTGCTTGGTGGTCTAGTGAATATTGGTCATACAACAAAATATTAAACATGAAATACAATTTTAATTTGTTCTAATTAGGCCTGTATTTTAAATAGCATTTGCCTTTTGTTGACTGTGTTTCTTTCTAAGAGCGTCAACCTATTGCAAATCTTCAAGTGCTACATTCTTGGATAAATCCAAGTTATTTCAGTTGTGCAAATTAATCACCTGTGAGAAAAGACACAAAGAAAAATATATCTTCCTGTTCTTTTTCTTTCTTTCTTCAGTGCAAATACTACTGTCCACATATTTATTTGGGGAAGTGCTGTGATGTTATTTCTTCCTGATGAAAAGCAAAGATGCAGGAGACGGCTGAAAACCCGAGCAGACAGCATCTTGAGATGGCCAGGCTGCTGAGAAAAATAGCTTATTGCTTTTTGAATTGCCTTATATTTTCTCCAAATTCTTAAACAGGCCCCAGAGAACAATTCGTCGGTTGTCTCTCAAAACTGGCTACCTGAAGAAATGCTGATCTTGTTTTTTAGTGAAAGTTTCAAGAGTTGGAGAAGATGACCTAGGATTTCAGTCTCTCTGGTCTGAGTCACCAGCCCTCAGACCTCTCTAGTTAAATGCAATGCCAAGGAATTCTGAACAGGTATAGGAAAAACAATTCAGGTTTGATCATTCTCTTCTTGTAACTTTCTGGCTTCAATTCATTTTTTTTCCCCTGGGTCCTTCTCCACTTTTAGTGGCTCATTTATTCTTTTCATTTTGTTTGGGTCAATTTCCCTCTTCCAGTCCAGTCCAATCTAGTCCATTCTAATCCAATCTAGTTAAATAAGTATTCATGATGTCAACCTGCCCCCTTGCTTCCCTTCACAGAGAAAAATCAGACAGGGACTCCCACAGTTTGAGCCTTGAGTATTAGAACTTATTTTAATTTGCTGTGTCTGGTCTTTCTTTGTTTTCTAAGTTAAATTCAAGGTGTCACCCCCTTCCCTACCTGGCACCAATTCCATCTACCTGTGTTGGCACTCCAACCAGTTCATTTGTAAGAGACATTGTGTCTCATTGTTAACAAGGTCCTAGCTTGAACAGTTGTCATTTGTCACCTAGTATGAGCCTTCTTACTGGTATCTGTATGGGTCCAGGTTGTTGAGGTGAAACAAAAAACTCTAGGAATACTCTGTGTCAGCATCTCTCTCTTGCCAGCCCTTTGTTGTCTGTTAATCTATCCTCTGTGAGGCAAAAGTCTATGGACAGCACTTTGACTCTCTCACTGTTCTCTCCCTAGTCAGCCCAGTCCTAGGCATCAGCTCAGCCCACGGCTCTGCTTAGCTCCATCTGAGGCTGCTTAGCTGCGTTTCCTGGTCTGCTTTACTTGGCTTCTCAACAGTATCTACTGCTCTATTTTGCCCTGGTTGTTTCTTGCTCTTCTCTCTGAATCTCCTCTGTACACCACATTCTTGGAGATATTTCTAAATAGTCCTTGACTGGGACAAGTGACACATCCTGAGTGAAAGGTCCAGGGGATCAGAGATAGAGGATAAAACAGGTGGGCTCAAGAGGTTGTTGAGCAAGCTATGTCTTATGCCGAGCATGCTTATTAAGAAGTACAGTACCTCATATGGTATTGTCAGGGAAGAAATGGAGCAGAGTCAGCAGAATCTATCATATAATGGGAGAAAGTCACCTCTAGGAAAATCAAGTGATACTGCACAAAGGGACACAGAGTACCTCAAGAGTGTTACATATGAGCACGCAGTGACCTTTGGGATTGATACTTCCCCGTCTCTTAGGGGATAGGGGAGCCAAGTTCCCAGAAATCAAAACCTTAACTCTTTCAAGCACAAAGTGTCCACTATAAGCTTTTTGAGACTCAAATCTACAGAAACATAGACTTTTATGCGTGCCTCTGACTGATGAATCCAACTGTCAACGAATCTTGTGGGGAAAAATAAGTCAACTGGCTCACAAGGCACGTCTTCATGTTCTCCATGTGAAGGTCATCTTCCCAATACTCAGCTCACTGCCATGCCTGTGTTCCTCCAGCCATTTACACAAACTTAAGGTCACTAGGCATCATCTGTAGCAATTTCTTCACAATCAGGCCAGGGTCCCCTGTAGTTCTCTCCAGAGACTTGATAAGTGAAGTTTTGTGGCCCTTGAAGCTCTTACAGTGCTGACTTTCCTCCATCTTCACTCACTATGAGTGAGCCTATACTCTGCTTCTACTGCTGAGATCCAAGGTGACCTTGAATTTTAGTTGGTCTTTCTCAGTGCCTATCAGGCCAGGTCACATGGTATAAAATTCCATTCCTGCTCTGGAGATCCAAGAGAGTACAGAACTCCCATATCTTCTTTATAACTGAAGGGAAAAAGGGTTTTTATTTATTTACTTATTTATTTAATTTATTTATATTTTTTAGAAAGGGAAATAAACACTTTCTCCCTTCAGGGTTCCATCATGGATGCCTGTGGCCATGACGTTAATAACTCTTTTACTAAAGCTTGCCTGAAGGGTAATTCATCTCAGCTTCCTTTCCACAAACCTACTTTCTCTTTTGTATCTATAATATACAGCAGTTCTAAGTTTTAATTTAAATACCTATGGAATACATTCATCTCTTTTTAATCTACTCTTCACCATCATGGCTACTCCACTCAAGTGGACTTCACTTTTTCTGCCTGAATCTTAGCAAAGGCTTTCTGTCTGCTGTCCACATCACCTCTATGTACTCCATCCACCCCAATCCTTAAGTCAAAATCACCCTTTGAAAACAGTGTCTTTGTCCTTCCTGTACTTAGTATGGCTCAAAGTTTCCCATTGTTCTTTGGCTAAAGACAGCATTTCTTATGAGAGCTACAGATATCCTGTTCCAAATTAAGCATGTTCTTTCCTTTCTTGCTTCAGCTGTCTTGTCTTTTAGGGTCTTTAAACACACCTTCCAGATCATTTCACAAGCTGTTTTCATGTGCCCCTTCCTGTCCCTAGGGAGTCTCATCATTTTTCTTGCCTGGTTAAATCCTTCCCTTTACATAGCAGATTTATTGTTATTTTAAAAGGAGCATTTTCTTCAGATTTTTAATCAGGTAACATTTCTGTTTATGGCTCTGAATGCAGGTGATAAAGTGGTCCATCACTGAGATCACTTCTCTACCAACAGAAGGCTCCTTCTGTGGAAGTATAAAAGTGTTGGATAGAGTGTTCTCCACGTCATACAAAGAAACACATGAACAGGATGAAAGTGACCTGGCAAGGCACGTTCTTCTTGTAAAAAAAGGTTCACTACTCTAGGGCAGGAAGTTCAACAAGCAAGTTTTTTTTAATCTAAAGCAGGTATTGACCGTGCCTTATCCCATTGGTGGTAGCTTGACCTCACAATCTGAATAGATTGAGTAATTATTGCAAAGAAGACAGATGTGATGGTAGCCAAGTCTTGGGAATATCCAGGGCTTGAAAAAGCAGGTCATCACAAAGATGGGAGAGGACTAAGGAGTATTAGCCATTGGTGGGCTAGCTACTTTTGACAGATAAAACCAAAAACTACTTTTTCCCCCCAACAGAAGACAGAAAGGATTATGGGGACACAAGAAAAGAAAGGAACCTCTCACCCTGGAGTCTGGTTGAAACCCCTTGCCAGCTGAGAAACAAGAATTCGAACACAAATTAAATTCTATTTAATGTGAAAGGTGATCTCATAAATTTCTTTCTCATACAGATAGTTTATGTTAAAGTGTTGATGGATCAAGCAATGGAGTCACGTGTAGTTTCCAAGGCATTCTCCAAGCCTGGATGGCTATGACCTTAGCTAGGGCTTTGTCCTTTTTCACAGACATTTTCTGGAATCTCAGACAAGGTCATAAACTTTGTTTACTGTAAAACATCCAAACATCCTGCAACCTTTTTTTTTTAATCTAGCTTTATCTTATCAACTATTACCTTGTTGGGTCCCCTCTGGAACTACCCTGTGACCTCATTTAGGTTTTTTAGAAATCTTTAAAGATAATATCGTCAAAATTTGCCAACCTGATCTACATGACTATTTTAAAGGTGAGGAATGGTGAGCTCAGACCAGCTCCATAGCCTGGGGTACATCTTCCTTTATTTCCAAGTTCCTTCTTCCTCTTAACCTCTGTGCTTAAAATCTATATCAAAGTCTGAAACTTTATCTGCATCAAAGCCAAAGAATCAGTTCTGCTGAACAGAGGTCTCTAATAAGGGCACCATCTAGATTCTTTTTTAACAGAGTAAAATTCTGGCTTCATACTTGCCACCTTTGCCGATTACTTCTAGGAGCTGGGAATGTTGACTACTATTGTTGGCCAGTTGTGTCCTGTTTCAAGCTTTGCCTTTAGCCAAAGGATGCGGTAACAGTCAACATGATACCTCATCCCTGAGGGGAACATATATTCTACTACCTATGGGTCAATAGAAGGGTAAGGATATAAATCCTAGGTCCTTTCCTTGAATTTGATGCTATTGTGCTCCTGAGACTGTACAGCTTCTCCCTGTACTCAACTCTACTTCTCAGTAGTGGTTCTTAGAGCATTCTCCAATAATGCTCCAATACATTCAATACCAAGCCAGTGTCAGCAAACCCCAGCCACTGGCCCCTGTGCTCCTTCCCAACATTTATTATGGCTATGGTGAGGTCATAGAAAACCAAGGTGGCCTGCCTCTTATTATCAAGTATAGTGCCCTAAGAGTCTTATGACCTTGCTTGAATTTCTTACAGTCTTTTGTCTTCTTTCCATTACCTACTTCATTATAAGAATCAAACTGTTTGGGATAAGATATTAGATGTTCATAGTTCATAGACAGAATGGTAAATTAGCAGGTGGCATAAGCTTCTAGGAACTGGAATGCTGAGACTATGAGACCCCACTTTCATGACATTATCTAACCTGAATAAACATTTTAAGCTATCTATTATAGCAGCCCTCTTGGGGCTAGCGTGGTAATGAATTTCACAGGCCTGGCCAAAATATCCAGTCAGTAGCAAATAGCATCTGGAGACAGCAGATTCTCAATGATAGCTACTGTTCTTTTGGACAGTATTATTCCAAGGGAATTTTGTTGCTTTTAACTGGTGACAATCTGAAATATAGATACCTTTTATCAGGTTAACATCTTAAACTGAGCTTTTACAACTGGGTTGTTGCAAATATGCTAATTCCATGAAATGGTGCATAAATAAAGGCTCTTTTGTTTAAATTAGTGTGAGGAAAGCTTACAAATCTTAGACATAGAGCACCAGGGCATGAAACTCCTAATAGCTCAGAAAAGTCCTGTAGAGATGGTTCAGGGAGAAAGACACTTGCTCTTGTGGTATTAGGACCTGATTCAGATCCCCAGAATTTACCTGTTGTACATGTCTGTGAGCCCAGTGTTCTCTGTGTGAGATGGGATGCAGACATGGAAGAGTCCTGGAAAATCCATGAGCCAGTTAGGCTGTCATATGCAGTAACTGACAGCAAGAGACCCTGTCTGAAACCAGAGTTTCAGTAGGCACCTGAGGTTTTTCCTTTGACTTTTATATGGGTTGTGGTGTGTGTGTATGTGTGTGTGTTTGTGTGTGTGTGTGTGTACACACACAGGGTGGAGTGTGACAGAAAGCTAGACAGAGATAGAGATAGATAGATAGATAGATAGATAGATAGATAGATAGATAGATAGATAGA
>NW_021604632.1:2368916-2382827 GCF_004785775.1 Grammomys surdaster
AGATAGATAGATAGATAGATAGATAGATAGATAGATAGATAGATAGAGATGGAAAGGGATTTAATTTAAAGAAGTTGGGGAGTGAAAAAGAAAAGCTCAGAAAAATAATTTGAATTAATTACCTTCTGTAATCCTGTGTTCCCAACATCTAGACTACGGGACAATTCTGTAAACAGCATCTACCATCCTCTGTCTGAGGCTGAGTTAGGAGGAGCTTTGTAAGAGTGCTCAACACAAGGATGAAGGTTAGCATAATTTGATTGTTGGGCAGGACAGAACAAAGGGGCATGTTGCTTTTGCAATTACTCTGACTTGCTAGTGTCCTCATATCCCACACCAGACAAACACCACTGCAAAGCTGTTAGGAAAGACAAAATCACAGCCTCCAAAATGACAGGCAATTGGATGAATATTCAATCTTCTAAAAACTCAAACTGCCTAGGACCTCCTCAATATAGCCAGTAGAGGAGTTCATAATGTCCCCTCACTGTGAGCAGCACAGGATTCTGATCCTGGATTTTTGATTTTTGTAAATGTCTCTTGATGGCAGTGACTGATGGGTGTGGTCTAAGGAGTCCCACATCCAGCTGAGGAAGCTTCCTTGTTAAGCCATCACTTTTAATAGATAGTTGGTTTTGTTTGTTTTTTGTTTTGTTTTTTTGTATTTCTGTTTTTTTTTTCTGTATACACTCAGCTCCCTTTTAAATAAGCAAGTTGTTTTCAGTGAATAAGGCAATATATGAGTAATTCATAAATGGTTAATGGCAACATTTCTCAGCTTGTGTGTAGCAACCCTTCAGGGATCTAATGACCCTTGCACAGGTGTCAAATGTAAGATATCTTGCATATTGGATATTTACATTATGATTCACAGCAATAGAAAAATTACGGTTATAAACTAGCAATAAAATAATTTTACGGTTGGGGGTCACCACAACATGAAGAACTGTATTAAAGGGTCACAGCATTAGGAAGATTGAGAACCACTGGTTAATAGGAATAGAGGGAAATGGAGAAAGAAATGAAATAGTAATATATGAGTGAGTTAGTTTTTCCAAATGCTTGACAACAAAGAAAAATCCTGTATGTAGCAGGGTGTGCATGTGCGTGCGCGCGCGCACACACACACACACACACACACACATACACACACACACATTTTATCGATACCGATACAACGATAAGCAATGACCTGAATGTCAGTGTTCCAAATCCATCTCTTGAAAAGCCTAATCCTAATGTGATGTTTAGGTATAAGGCCATTCCATCATGAGTGTGGAAAATTAATGAATATAGTAAATGCCCTTATCAGAGGAAGCTAGCTAGCTGGCTAGCTTTCTTTCTTCTGTGAGACACAATGAAAGGATGGTAATGCCTGGGCCAGGAAACAGGCTCCTAACAGTCACGGGATCTGCCAGCACCCTTGACCTACCTTAGACTTCCTAGCCTCTGGAACCACAAGAGAGAGTATTTGTTTGAGATCCAATCATATTGTTTTATCACCCTGAAACAAAACAGAGCTATCTCACTCCTTCTTCATCTCTGTCTGGGTCTTTATCTTCTCTTCTCTCTTCTTCCTTCCTGTTGTCTTTGCTCCTTCTTTTACTTCTCCTCTTTCCCTCTTTCCCCTTTCTCCATTCCCTTTCTCCTCCTGATTAATATCAGAAATTATGTTAACATACGTTTGTATACAAGAGTTAAGGCTCAGCTTTCTTTTGCAATCTGTGAGAGATTTCTTTGTGACAGAAGTGATCCCTTTTAACTGTTTAGACCCTTAGCTCATACAGATACACACGTATACCATTTCAGTTTATGAGATAACAGCTCCTGAGTCATCTGGGTGGGATTTTATTGCTATTTTCCAGCCTTGGTCTTTTTTTTTTTTTTTTTTTTTTTTTGCATTTCATGTCTGAATAGACCAGCAGACATTGAATCTTTATGGATCTACAATGAAAAAGTTTTAGTTAGATGAAATTTCTCATTTTTGACCACTTTTTAAGACTTCCCCCATACAATGAGACATTTTCTTAACAGCTTTGCAACATCTTTCTTCTGGTTATGGAGAGCAAGACTCTAACGAGCATTTGGAGATCAAAGATGTGTAAGCCTGTAAGGGTTCTTCCTTGATCCTGGGAAAATGTATGCAAATCAGTTTCGGCCTTCAGGAAAGAAAGTTTATCAGGAGCTAATGTTGTACATGGGGCCAAAAAAGATCCCAACTGCTCCTCTTAAAGTGTGAGAAGTATTTAAAAATGGGTCAAGGGTTCCTATGTACCAGGGTACTTTCCACTGTCGTTTGAGAAGTGGACCCTTCCCAGGAAAGAATTCCAGCATTTTCCATCCATTTATTTACCTAACCAATCATCCATCTATCCACGTAATCACCCTTGTGACCAATTTAATTATTCTTCACTGATTGATTAATTGATTGATTCATTCACTTGTTTCTGTAAACCAACATGAACTGAAGTGAAAAGCAAGTAAAAATAAATTTGACTTAGCCTCCTTTCCAGTCAGGAAAGGTTTAGTTTCCATGGTTAATATGGGGTAATTGTGAATGAATAGCCAAGAAGTATACTGAATAAAGTCAATTTTAAGCTTTGGGGATATTTTTCAGAAAATTGTCCTTGGGTAACATTATTGCCTGTTGACATACAAGACAGTTGAAAGCATGGACATGACAGGATGACAACAAAGAGAACGCTCTGAGGAATTCCAGCCACCATAAACAGAAACACAAGAACAGCATGGTGCCGCCTGAAGTTGTGCAGGCCGGCACGGGCATAAGCTTTTTCAAAAACAGAGTAAAAGACAAGTCACTGTTGAAAACTTTCTAACTTCCCTTGTCATTGGCATAGTTCTAATACACCAGAGATAATAGACCCTCACAGGGTTTCCTGGTGCTTTCCAGACCATAATATTGTTCACACCCAAGAACCTATGTGTTTCTTTCTGGATTAAAACTAAGTTATGAAGTTCAGTGATCAATGGCAGAAGACCTGTCTAGCAAACACAAGTCGCTGGGCTTGATTCCTAGTTCTGCATGAAAAAGCATTATTATTGTTATTGCTACTATTATTATTATGCTACTATATCTTTATTTCATTATAGTGCATTACCATGTAGCCCTGGTTGGTCTGGAGCTCAGCATGTAGACTAGGGTGGCCTTGAGCTCACAGTGTTATTTACATCTGCTTCTGCCTCCTGAATGTTAGGACTAAAGGTGTGTGCCATGAAACCAAATAAGTGCCGGGCGGTGGTGGCGCACGCCTTAATCCCAGCACTTGGGAGGCAGAGGCAGGCAGATTTCTGAGTTCGAGAGTTCGAGGCTAGCCAGGTCTACAGAGTGAGTTCCAGGACAGCCAAGGCTACACAGAGAAACCCTGTCTCGAAAAAAACAAAAAAAATAAAAAAAAAAAACGAAACCAAATAAGTGATTGCCTTCTTCCTTGATATGGCCAGATATCTCTGTTTCAAAGCACAGTTCTCTATTCAGGGGTGGATAAATAAGACACCTGTATAGTATATATGCACATACCCACATTTTATTAAGAACTCCGGATAGTTTCTTTTATACTGGATCAAAGGCAAGTTGAAATGAAGCCTCTGAAAAACTTTGTATCTTGAGACTACGCTCTTGACTTTTATATCTTATTAATTATGAACAAAAACACAGCAGCATAAACACAGTAAAGGCAAGAGGAAATAAGGCTTAAAGAACTAAAAGGAGAAAAAAAAAACCCAGCAAGATAAAGAACAGTTTGAAAAGCAATGTTGTTTTTTATTATTTGGTGCAGAAAACTGTGAAGCACATAAAACAATCTACAGGAAGTAGGAAAGATTTCTTCTCATTACTGGCCTTGAGGCAATTTTTTAAGCTGCCATAAACTGACAAACAGACATGATGGATATCATTATAAAATACACTGGGTTGGAAAATGGAGCACGGAATGAAATGGTCCACATCAAAGGTAAAAAAGAGAAAGTCCCACAGAGACTCGATGGGGTGAGCAGCTCTGGGACTTACATGGAATAATATCACGAAATTAGCCCCGCCCCTGTGTTATGGTTATTATTATTTTTTTGTAGGCACAAATATAATCCGTTACTACTTCTTCCAAGTTCACAACAAGACCCACCAAGTAAAATTAAGGCCAGAGGCACTAATTTTTCTGATCGATACACTGGATCTCTGCATATTCAAATGAAACATTTTCATTTTCAAAATATATTGATGATGATGTTACTGGAGTTCAAATAGAGCTGATGTAGGTTGTGAGGACTCTTGACAGGCCCAGAAGGACCATCATGTTTATGTGACCGGAAATTTATTAAAAAAATAATAATAATGGGGGAATGACTGTCACAGGACCATTGCCCTCTTGAAATCAAAACAGCTGCGGTTATCCATGGGAACTGCAAATAAGACTGCAAGATTTTGATGCTGAAGAGATGTTTCCACAGAGACGATCCCTGGCTGCTCCTGTGGAGGACTTGGGTTTGGTTTCCAGCACCCATAGCTGCCACTCACAGAGGTCTGTAACCACAAATCTACAGAGCCCAACACCCTCTCTAGCCTCCATGAGCTTTGTATGTACACGGTTCACATACATAAACACATATAATGTATGAATCCTTTAAGAAAAAGGATTGCAAGATCTGGCCTATTAAAATTCCCTTTTAGAAGGAGGTTGGGGGAGGGTTACCAGATCCTCCTCTGAGATTTCAGGCACTCCTCCCTTCCTTCTGCCCCAACTGTGTGTGATCTTACTGAGCATGTGCGTGCCTGTGTACATATGACATGTGCTGTATTATATTAATGGGAGTGGGAATTCCATGACACAGTTTCTGTGGGTCATCTGTGGGGGTAGTCCTTTTGGTAACACAGCTGCCCCAGTCACCACAATCCTGCAAGGAACCCCTCACCCATGCTGTGTAACGAACCCCTATAAAGTCATTGGCTCACTGAGCTGCATGTGGATGGGGTTGTTTCTTTGGTTTAGGGCTAACAGATGTTTCCCTGTGACTCCTCAGAAACGATCACTCAGCATCTCTGCTCCATGGTCTCAGAGTGATCAGCTAGGGACTAGTCTTGAGAGAGTCATTTTTTATCTCTTCCTTAGGAGTCCTGGGCCATGGCATTGGAAAAAGAACTGTGCATGGGCCACAGAGACATTTTTGCCTTCAGCCCTGGCCATGTCCTAGATGTTCTCTGGACAAGTTATTTAAGTTTCTGGCATGGTATCATATTTCAAATGTGTATAACATGCTTGGACATGATACTTAATACCTTTAATCCCTGTTCAGAAGAGGTGGAGGCAGGTGGATGTCTGTGAGTTCCAAGCAAGCCTGCTTCTACATAGTGAGTCTAAGCCAACCAGGTCTATACAGTAAGTTCCCAGACCCAGGGCTAAGTAGTGAGTTTCAGGCTAACCAAGGTTACGTAGTGAGTCTAGGCTAACCAGGGCTATAGAGTGAGTTCCAGACCAGCCAGGGCTAAGTGGTAAGTTCTAGGCCAACCAGTGCAACACAGCGAGTGACAATAAAATAAAATAAAGTAAAATGGAGTGACAAATATTGCATCACATGATTATGTAAAATGTAAAACAAAAAAAATTGCCTACGAGAGTCACAATTCTGACTTTCTCTCTGCCAATTAACTGTCTTTAAGGGGTGCCCTTACAGGAATGGCACGTACTAAATAGCCAACGGACCTGTGCACTGATGAGGCTAGGCACCCTGAAAAATGTCCGGTAGGCAGGCATGCACAATTGATTCCTAACTGTCTCCTCCTGCTTGTGAAAATATCCCCCTCACTGTAGGGAACTGATTTTTATCTGTTCAGAAAAAGGAAGTTGTCCTTAGGTAAGTAATGTTTATCCCTGGGTACTTAGACCGTTTGATGGTCAACCACCTCAAAACTGTAACGTGTGCTAGGCAGTGAATGAGCTCCCTAAATCTCAATTTTCTCCAATTAGTAATATTTTACCCTTTCTCTCTGAATTATATCGTAGTCTATGTTGAACTTTAGGAAAGGTAGTTTTTGCTAAGTTTTTCCTTACACATATGTTTCATTAAAAGTAGCATTACTTGTGAAAATAATGTGAAAACCGCCACACCTATTGTATAAAATAGACTACTTCCTTTTAAATATTAGCAAGTATTTTACATATTTATTTGTAAATATTAAATCTTATACATTTATCTATTAAAAACCTATACAGGTGTGGTTGTTTAACTAAGAAGGGCCTCTGTAGGCTCTTCTGAAACTGTAAGCAAGCACCCAACTAAATGCTTCCATGTTGGTTCTTTCCTTCCACAGTGTTCATCCTGGGTATCAAACTCAGGTCGTTAGCCTTGGTGGCAGGTACCTTAACCTACAGAGCCATCTCTCCAGCCCTACCACATGTTCTTTATCCATTCTTCTGCTGTTGGATACCTCAATGTACTGTCTACCTGGTGTCTTAGTTGGTGTTCTTTAGATAAATAAGACCATGACCAACTGGCATGGCATTTGATGCTCACACTTGCATACAGAGAGGTAGGGACAGGATGAAGAGAGATATAGACCAAATAAATAAAATGACGAAAGACCAATACAAATACAAAGTGAAATTTGTTTCAGCCATATTTAAAGAATAAAAAAAATAAAAGATGCAACCGGAGTTGGTGACTCTATTAGTGCTAACTTAGAGAAAGAAGGGCCTATTGGGTCATAGTTCTAAGGTACAATGCCTCATGGGAAGAATTCCTGGTGGCAAGAGCTTCAGGCAGTGGGACACATTACATCTGCAGTCAAGAACTAGAGAGGGATGCATGTTGGTGCTCAGTTTGCTTTCTCCATATTATTCACTACAGGTCTCTGCATAGGGAATGGTACCGCCCACAATTCAGATGGGTCTTCCCACCTATATTAACCAAATCTGGATAATCTCTCACAAGTTCAGAGGCTTTTCTCTGAAGAGAGTCTGTCAAGTTGGCAATACTAGCCATTAAAATCACATTAAAAAATTTTTTTATTGCTAAAGACTCGAGTGCAGGCATAATGTTCAATTTTAAGCCAGCATATGCTGGTTTGAAAATTTTACTAATAAGCACAATCTTGTGACGTTGACCTCATCAACTTCATGAGAAAACCTTTCTGTGTCTTGACAATGTAGCAGCATTTCCTGAGTGTTTAAATGACCCAGTGGAGAGAAAGGTGAGCAGATAAGGTATAGTGGAGGGGACTTGGCTATTCTGTAATTTTAAAATGCTTTCATGGGGTGCCTAAATCTTTGATGCACTTGGAATTTATTCTGGTGTATTATTTGAGGGATTGGTGCAATTTAACTTTTTTTCTGCAATGTCTCTCTGGGTTCCCCAAAGCCATTTATTTACTAAACCATATTTTTCCCCATAGATTCCTCATGCCAGATCCATCTCTGCTACAACCACTGGATTTTAATCAAGAGAGGAGCATGATCTATTCTTTTATTCATTTATGTCTGAAGTATAGGGCTTTTTGTTTTTATTATCATTCTTTCCACAGAAGATTTACGATTCCGGACCTAACCCTGCAAAAAAATATGCCCATCCATATTAGTTTTTATATTGTAAAAGACCAGGCTGACTCCCATTCTGAACAATATTACACAAACATTTACAATGGAAATCAAATGCTTTCCCTGAGGGAGGAGCCTACGACGCGGTGAAATGGGCTTCAGATTTAAACTTGAAAGCTCCCATTCCTTAGCAGATCCTGTTTCTAATAGCCATCCTTAGACTAGCGTGAATTAGTGATATTCACACTTAGCGGCTGAGTAACTAGACTCTATGGAAGGTAATCTGAGATTCATTTGCATTTCCGTAGCACAGCTGTTGGGGCTCCAGGCTTAACTGTACACCGTGGCTTTGGATCCTCTTGTGATGATCCAAAAGTTGCCGTGCTAGTTACCTGTTTCATTGCTGGAACGAAATACCTGACAGAAGCAACTTAAAGAAAGTTTTATTTCAATTTGAAAGTACAGCTCGTCACGGTGGGAAAGCTACGGAGGAGGAGGGAGCTTGAGGCAGCTGGTCCCATTCCATCTGCAGCTGGAAAGCAAACACAGATGCTGGCTGCTGGCACACAGCCCACTCTCTCTGTTTTATTCAGTCCCGTGTCCGTCTGTGGAATGGAACCATCTACATTCAGGATGGGTCTTCTTATGTCAGTTAACCTAATGTAGACAACCCTTCGCAGATGTGTTCAGGAGGGTTGTCTCCTAGGCGATCTGGGTAACACTTTATGTGCCTCAGTTTCTCTAACCTTGAAGTGGGGATAAAAATCAAAAGCTGCTGTGATGGATGACTGGGTAACACTCATGAAGCCCAGTACCTGGCACAGTGTACGCTCTCCTGGTTTCCTATGTGATGTAAGGTCTGGAAGTATTTCAAAGTCATGCAGTTTTATATTATGAAACTGAGGCCCATAGACATCTCATCTGTGATGTCACAAGACACTTTTTTTGTTTTTGATATCTATATCTGTATCTATATATCTATATATATATATATCTATATATGTATCTATATCTGTATCTCTCTATCTCTATCTCTCTATATATTTGAGCTCTTTGGCCGAAAGATGTGTAACCCACTTAATCTGTTTTCTTATCCATAAAGGGGTGCCTGGAGGTGATGTGGTATGGCTCACATCAGATGAAGACAGGCACAGAGCCCAGCAGAACACATGCAACACAGTATAGGCAACTGTGACCACAGATTGGCCTTCTCTTTCTCTCTGTAGGTCCCAGTGAATAACTAATTTTCCTAGTCACCTGACCACCCCTCCATCAGCCATTCTTCTGGGAGAACTGCCTTTCACCCTATCAACAAGGGATCAGGGCAAGCCTCTTAATCTTAGCTCAAGGTGGGAAAACATTTACCATGGATCCCTGGTGACTACAGATCCACAGCTCTGGGATAGGAAAAGAAATAAGGAAGAGAGATTCCAGACTCAAGGCAGCACAGACCCAACAATGGCTTTAGTGTGCACTGGTTTCCTCCGCCCGGGTTGAAGTCTTCCTGCATTTTCCTTCCGCCCTTGTTCCTTTTCTTACTGCTACAGCATGATTCTCAACCTTCCTAATGCTGTGACTCTTGAATACAGCTGTGGTAATCCCCAACCATGAAATTCCTTTTATCGTTACTTCAGAACTGTAATTTTGCTACTGTTATCAATTGTAATATAAATATCTGATATGCATGATATCTGATAAGTCAATCACAACCCACAGGTTGATAACCATTGCCCTAGAGAATAAACACTTGTCCTCAATTCTGCTTTGTGGAGTTGATGCTAATCTCCTCCCACACCCCCCAAGGCTGCTTCCCAGCATAGCTGTCTTCGGTCATGATGCTTTCTTGCATCTCTTGACTCTGCTTTGCCTTATGGATGATAGGAGCTAGGCCTGAGATCACAGATTCTTCCTAGAGGCCTGATTGCTACTAGCAGTAATATCGCTTCTTCTTTTACAGACCCCCATGGCACTGCCCCAAGTTACTGTCACAAGAAAGGTCAAGATCTCTAGAGGGAAAGTTTATACTCTTTTGGAAGATTGAGGTAAAAGTATGCCTGTGTTGTATGTGCGCATGAATGCAGATATGGCTGTGGAGGCCACAAGAAGGCATTGATCTCCTTGAGTGGAGTGACAGTGATTGTGACTGTCCTTGCTTTGGTGTGAAGAACCAAATTCCAGTCCTTGAGATGAGCAGTATGCACTCTTAACCACCGAACCATCTTTTTATATTGCTGGCATGTAAGTGACAGCTAGATCCAGGACATAGTGCAGTACTGCAAAGCTAATTATTATTGAATAACAATATCTAACATTTCTTTACCAGACTACCACATTGCACACGTAGCATTGGCACGATGCTTATTAAGTAAATCAAGAAAATAAGCCACTACGGTCAATACTGCTGGGCACACACTTACAAAAGAAGTAGTATTTAGACCTGGAGGGGTTAAATGGCATGTACAAGCACAGTTAAGAAACGACAAAGATTCAAAGCCCATTTACCCCACATAAAGATGAGGCCACTGTGGATGGTAGACCCTGGGTCTCTTAGCTAAGGGCTTAGCATGGCTTCTGGTGGAATACTTTCTGGTTGTTCTCTGTGCAAGTGTTAGTTGTTAGTGTCACAGAAGATCTTCACAGGTAAATGTCTTTCTTCTTCACTTAAATCTTGGGATGGCTTCTGGGTAGAGGTGGCATAAGGACACCCAGGAGTGTTACTTCTTGAGGCCATGTAGAAAGATCTCAGAACGGTAGAGTGCCAGAGCCATTTCCTCTTCAGAGGTCATCAGTCTGCGCTCTCTTTTTCAGGGAGGCTGCGGGGGGGGGGGGGGTGGGCGGGAGGTGCACTGAAAACTCAGTTCCCCTTTGAACTCAGCCTTGCCTGAAGAAAACTTGCCTGGGTTCTCTGTTTCAGGGCAGGAAGAGGTCCCATGTCTTTTCCTTAACTGTTGTAGCTTCCTTCCACTGTTCTGTGCTCCTGACACTGGCTGCCCACTGCCAGGCCTCAGGTAATTCTCTGAGGTTGTTTCCCTTCAAAGGATGCATTCAAGAGGCTGAACAGCCACCCTACTGCTACTTTGCGCAGTGCAGGTCCAATGTAGGTGAGCCCTGCAGGCTCCTGCTGGCTGACACAGGACTTAGGAAGTGTTTATTCTGAGACTAAAAAAGGCATGGGAAATACGGGGACAATTCTTCCTTCCAGACTTAGCCAGCAAGCCAACCATCTCTCACTCTTTCTCAGGGCTATTTTTATTCTTGGAGGCAGGTCTTTCATGTTGCTTCCTATCTCCCTCCTTTTGTATGTTTCTAAACAATTCGAGGCAGAGAGCTAGCCAGCATAACGTTTACCAAAACCCGGGGCAAGCTTCTTTGAGCAAAGATCAGAATGTATTTGCAATCACCGAGATATGAAATCTGCCTGTGTGTCCCTCAGTAGATGAATGGGTAAAGAAAACGTATCACACATGCATGGTGGATTAGTATTTAATCATAAGATCCTGTCACTTAGAGTCACATGAATGAAAATGGAGGACCTTGTAAAATAATCTGGGCACAGAAAAATATGAGTATGTGTGTTTTCATTCTTGTCTGAGCACAAAAGAATGCTGATCTAAAATTAAGAGAGAAAGAGAGAGAGAGAGAGAGAGAGAGAGAGAGAGAGAGAGAGAAACAGTGGTTAGTAAGGACTAGGAAGAATGGAGGTGGAGGCATAGCTAGAGGGTGGTTAATGGGTAGGCGGCACACACTCTGGTGTTCTTTGACATAGTGAAGTAAGTATGCGTGCTAAAATTAACTGCATATTTGAAGTAGCTAATAGTGAGGATTTTGAAAGTTCCATATATAAAGAACAGGGAAACGCCATGCAGGCCGGTCACTCGGAACCAACCACAGCTCCTTGCGTGTATTTACATAGTAACTCCACAAGTATGAACGAGAATGGATTAATTAAAAGGAACAAATCTATGTGAGAAGAGAGGTCAGTCGAAAGCAGCTAGACTGCCTGTGCCTACAGCGGGCTGCCATGCGACTCTGGCTCTCTATGCAACGCCAACAACAGGAACTACAGTAGTTGAGTACAACGGGACTTGGTTGCTACATGTTAGTTATGGAAGCCACTTGTTCTGTGGTTATTAAAGCTGACCTGTGAGGGCGTGAGCAAGGCCAAGATTCCAGCAAGCTCCCTAGTGGTTGAGTGAAGTCCACTCGAGTGAGGGAGGGCAATGCGCTCACCTAACTATCAGTTAAAATGCTAATCTCCCCTTAACACCTTCACAGATGCACCAGGACTCGTGTTTGATCAAATATCTGACAACTCCATGGTCAAGTCTTAAAGAAATTCCCCATCCCAAACCAGGGCCATAAAACAGGCCCAGGGCTTCAAGAAACCTGCCAAGTAAGCTAAACTCCATCATGTGTCCTGGAGCCAGGAGGCTGCGAAAACAGGCTACCTGGCCTTTCACCCTGTGGTTTATCTAATAATAATAATGATAATAATAAATTAGAAGAAGGGGAAAGGGAAGGGGGAGGGGGAGAGGGAAGGGTTTTGGGTGGTAGTTGGGTAAACCTACAAAACCACCACCACCAACAACAAAAAAACAAACAAACAAAAAAAACCCAGAAAACAAAATGAAAAGACAAAAATCAAACAAACAAAACACACACACACACAGGCACACGCGTGCGTGCGCGCACACACACATACACACACACACACAAACACACATACACACACAAAACCCAAAACAAACAGTTTCTGGATTTGGTGATGGCAAGATTTTCCTTTCCCTACTTTCTATGTACAAAAACCGATTCTCAAACCCTGCACATGCTCTCAAATACAAAACCACATGTTTTTTTTTTCTTGTTTTTTTTTTTTTTTTTGGGGGGGGGTGCCAATCTCTCAGGCCAATAAAGTCAGCTCTTACTGTTTTGAAGTGGAAAAGAATCTATTCTTTCATTTTTTTTCCTCGCTGACTTACTTATTACACAGTGGATACATGTAATTAATCATGAAAAACTTCTTGTATAGATGCAATTAGCCAGGCACATGCATTTTGTCCCCAAACCATGCGGAGCCCAAATGGAATGATATCATCTACTAAATGTGAAATTTCAAGTTTAGCACGCTTACAGGACACACATGGTACCAGGTGAGTTCTTAACAGAAGCATTTTCCTGATTGAGGGGTCAGGCCTATCTGGAAAAAGACAGTGGGGGTCAGTTCTTCATTTGTACATTTATTTTTTTTTGAAATAGTGTCTTATGTATGGTGTATCCATGGGTGGTTAAGGACTCACTTTGCAAAACCAAGCTGGTCTTGAACTCACAGAATCTGCCTACCCCTGTCTCCCAAGTGCTAGGATTAAAGGCATACACTACCTAGCCCATGTTACAGTTTGAGTCTAAAGTGTCCCTGACACGCATATTTTGTCACTATTTCTCATTCTGGTAATGCTTTTTGGGTATCATGGGACATTTAAGAAGTAGGGTCACTAGGTAGGCCTTTGGAGATTCTGTCAGGTCTTTGGTTCCTGGCTTGCTTGCTGCGTCCTGTTCCATCACGGTGTGAACAGCCTGTGCCACACACTCCTGACTGCCATGGACTGAACTGCCCCACAAGCCATCTCTGCTATGATGGACGTGGAACAGTGATCCAGGGCTAACTCTTCCAAACTCCAACTTCTTTTGCTGTTTATAGCAGTTGCAGAAATGTATGTTCTAACTGTACAGCCAGTCTGAGTGGATGGAGGTTGAAGGGGCTGGCCATAGTCCAGGATGGAGAGAGTGGAGGCTTGACCATGAGTGGAAAACATGGAAAGATTTTGTAGTACATGACAGGAGTGTGCTGTGATACAGAGGGGAAGAAAGAGGAGATCCAGATGGAAGCTGTGCCCCTGAGAAGCTTGTGTGTGTGTGTGTGTGTACGTGTGCATGCGCTTGCACAGGTGAACACAAATATACAGGTGTGCAAGCACATGTGTGTGTGCATTTGCATGTGTAGGCCATAAAACAGAACAATTAGGTGTCATTCCTTAGGAGCTGTTTACTTTTTTAACTTTTGAGACAAAGACTCTCATCGGTCTGGACCTGATCAAGTAAACTAGTATCCCTGCAACCCCAGTGTCGTACCTGTCTCCCAGCAGTGGGTTTGCAAGTATGGGCCTCTGGTCTCTAACTGTTCTAAGGTAGTTTCTGTGCAACAGTCCCAGATCTTTGTGCTTGCAAGGCAAGAACTTCACTAACTGACTTATTCCCATCCTGAGTGCCCCCCTTTTCCTTTTCTTTTATCTTATTTTTCTTTTCTCTTCTGTTTCCTCTCTTCTTTCTTTCTTTCTTTCTTTCTTTCTTTCTTTCTTTCTTTCTTTCT
>NW_021604632.1:2382837-2393249 GCF_004785775.1 Grammomys surdaster
TCTTTCTTTCTTTCTTTCTTTCTTTCTTTCTTTCTTTCTTTCTTTCTCTCTCCCCTTCCTTCCTTCCTTCCTTCCTTCCTTCCTTCCTTTCTTCCTTCCTTCCTTCTTTCCTTCCTTTTTCCTTCTTTCATTCTTTCTTTTAAGATGGAGTCTTGTTATAGTTATTCCAGGCTGGCCTGAAGTTCAATATCCTCCTGCTTCAGCTTCCTGAAGAGCTGAGGTAACTGGCCTATACCACCCACAGCTAAATGACCATTACACCCTAAAAGCTGAGGTCTTTCACACAGTACCTTAATGGACCTGTGGGAATCAGGTCTTAAAGGATTAGGGGGGGTTGTCTGTTTTCATTTTTCTAAATATTTAAAGACCTGGCATTTGCAAGCACTTGTTTTTAGGGGGAAAAAGCATCACACTAGATTTACGTTTATTCCCATAATAATGTGCTACAGTAGTCGACATAGCACAGTGCCCTAGGTCTACCCAGGACATGCTGCTTCTATGGGGAACCCTCTTGAGGGTTTGGATTGTAGTTGGGGAGGAGAATAGGTAGAGAACAGCCAGGCACCAGTGACAGCTGAAGACAGAGTGGGACGCCACCAATATACCACGAACCAGGGAGAAGGAATGATTAATTCTGACAAGAACCTTAAACACACAGGGAAAGCAACAGAAATAAAACATAAACAGAATCGACTACTATCCCTCCACAATAAATAATGCATATCGATGAGCCGCCCTCGTGCTGCTGACAGCTGGCCCCAGCCCTTTGATGTCTGCGCCATGTCACCAATACACATGGTCCCAGGTGGAAGCCGCTGTTAGTTTTCCTGTGAATGTATTTTGGAGGGTGCCTAGTGACCTAATTTCTGTGTTTCTTAGCGTTTACCCAGATTTTCTCCCCTCTGATGCTGCAGAGTTAAAGTATTTATCTTTTTGCAGTCAGGTATGAGTGTTTATGGCAAAATAGCTCACTTCATCCTGCTTACAAAACTGTAACGGGAAAATCACGTGTCCAGGGGCTGCCGGAGAAATTGATGAGAAAGCTGGGTGTCGGCAGCGACACCAGGAGCTGAGGGTCCTTAATCTTCCAGCCTAGCCACAGGCTCCTTGGATTTTCAGCATCCAGCGCACTGAATGTTCTAGCAGCAGCCCTGTTAACCTCTCAGGAGAGGCATTTGAATAAATGCTCCTGTGAACTCCTGTAGTATATTTTATCTGGAAGGACGGGAATCCATAGTTCACCCTGACATCCTACGTATTTCAAATTACTATCGATAAGCACTAAGCTGACGTCTCTTGGAGGATAATTTTCCAGTAGCTTAAAATAACATTTTAGATGCTCTTTGTAATAGCCGTGTGAAATTGGACCAGGCATTATCCTTCTTTACGTGAGATATGGAAGCAACGGCCCCAAAGGAAATACCTTTGAGGAGTTGCCTTGTCCTATGATTTATAAAACTCCTTCATATCAGAATAGTGTGTTTAGATATCTGAAGCCACTTAACAACTTACTTAGGGAAAAGAGCAGAACAGCTAAGATTGTGATTTTACAGGGATAGAAATCAAGGACAATGCAAGGGACCTTGGAGGGGAAAAAACCCAGGAAGGACCATACATCTTGTATTTTCTCTTTCAGCTAGAAAACAGAAGGTGTCAAATAGGAAATAGAGGCAATAATAACCCCCTGCACCCCCTATCAACTCTGGTACAAAGATGCTAGAAAGGCAAATCTTGTCGGAGAGCATCTTTAGGTAGCCTGTAGCCATAGGCTGTCTGTGGCCCTCTGGAGGCCATTGTAAAAGGAGATACCATCATAAGGTTGTGTCAAATTATCACAAAACTCAGCCTGGGAGAATCTCACAAGGTCACACGTAACCAAGAGAAAAAATGATAACCAGTGTAATAATGGATGCAAGCTCGCGGTGACCTTCCCATATTTTGGATGCATTCCTGTGCCTTGAGGTAATTTTTATTTTTTATTTTCTGGTATCTTCTTCTTGTTAACTCAATACTAGAGGGAAGAAATGTGATATTCTTCTGAAATAACTAAAATTATATTTTTTCTTTCTCTCTCGCGCTCTTTTTTTTTTTTTTTTTTTTTTGGTTTTTTTTTGAGACAGAGTTTCTCTGTGTAGCCCTGGCTGTCCTGGAACTCACTCGGTAGACCAGGCTGGCCTCGAACTCAGAAATCCGCCTGCCTCTGCCTCCCAAGTGCTGGGATTAAAAGCGTGCGCCACCACCGCCCAGCTATTTTTTTCTTAAGAAAAAATATTGTATATATTTAAAAAGCGGCTCAAAGCCAAGCCTGGTAGCACACACCTGCAATTGCAGAACTTGGGAAGGGGAGGCAGGAGATAAGGAGTTCGATTTTCCTCAGCTCTGTAGCTGGTTGGAGAGCAGCCTGGGCTACGAGAGACCATGTCAAATAAACAAGCAAACAAATAAACCAGTAAATTTATTATAGGAATCTTAGAAAGTAAGGATTAAAACTGATTGCATCTTATCGTCTTTTGTTTTAGCATTTAATGTCTGGGCTATAAACACTCAATAAATATTTACTGAGTGAATGACATGGCCCTACAAGACAGCCAAAGATAACTTATTCATTTTGGTATTTAGCATAAAATTAAAAAAGGATTTTATGCATCTGCTGTTTAATTAATAATACATTTGCTGGGGCCTCAGGGTGTTGCTCAGCTGGAGAGTTGGCCCAGCATGTGTGAGGTCCTGCATTGGATACAATAAAAATCTGCTGTCTTTGCATGTATTGTCATGAGCCATATTTTATATATAGCTAGACTACATGTGTAAGTAGTATATTGCATGCAGTATATTTTTATATCTACATATATATCATGTATATACTCACAAAGGATCATGGGAATTATTCTGTAATGACTGTGGGCAAGTGCTGGGGATAGAACTCAGGCCTGGTTCTTGCTACGCAAGTTCTCTGATACACATCTCTAGTCCCTTAATTTCTCCCTTTTTCTTACACTATTAACTCAGAGGTAACTGATAAATCAGTAATGTACACACACACACACACACACACACACACACACTCACCATTATCTGTATGGGTGTTTTCAGGAATGAGTATAGATAGCACTAGAACACGGACCCAATGAATGGCTCAGTGCATCTGGGGCCTTATGGGAGGGTAGTGAGAAGTAGAGGGTGCAGCCTGGCAGGAGGAGTCTCTCTGCAGAGGGCATGTCCACAGTGTCTTATCCAGAACCCTCCTAGAATTCACTCTCTGCTTCCTGCCCTTTCTGAAGAAGCTTCTCTGCCACAGGGTCCCGTTGTCATGATGTATTGGCCAAGTACATGGGACCAAAGACTTTGAAGTGAAATCTCTGACACTATAAAGTAAAACGAATCTCTCTTGTTTGTAGTAGTATTTTACCAGGGAAGATGGCCAATCCGAGAGACACGTAAGGACTAAGCTGAGGGAAATTAACAGACTAAAATGATCACCCTGGATGACCTCCTAACCAGGTCAGTGGGATAGTCCTGGATGACCTTTTGACCGGGTCAGTGGGGAACACCCTTGGGTGACCTCCTGACCACATCATTGGGGTCACCCTGGTTGACCTTCTGACCATATCAGTGGGGGATACCCTGGATGACCTCCTGACCACATCAGTGGAGGACACCCCTGGATGACCTTCTGACTATATCAGTGGAGGGGGGGGGCAGACAAAATGGGCAGTTTCACTTTCTCTCATGTACTTACTCAATATTTAATGCCACCTTCAAATCAAATTCTGAATCTCACCAGGGTCTACTTCCTGTTGTAACCATCCTGGAAATATTGCAAAGAGTCACTTGCACCCATCCATCTTTGGCTGTCAGACTACTGAAACAATGAACCCAGAGGAACTGGAATATCATCAGGAATCTCGGGGAGAATGAAATGGCTAGAGAATGGGTTGGCTAGAGAAACCTGGAGAGAGATTCCACAGCCTGACAACTTGTTATACTCCCTTGCAGGACTGACTGGGATAAGGACCTGTGATAACGGGAAGGAACTCAGCTGGGGCAGGACTATTTAGCTTTTACCTTCTGTTCAAAGCTGAACCTCATGTTAGGACAGCAAGGATGGACTTGGTTCATTGCATCTGTTTGCTACTTTTTCTAATATATATGTGTACACATACACACACACACACACACACACACACACATATATATATATAATATATATATGTGTGTATATATATTATAATATTTAAATGTATATATATTTATAAATATATATTTATAATATATATTATATATATAATATATATACATACATATACATACATGTATGTACAATTGTTTTCTCTCCTAGCCCTCTGGAGGATAGGAAGATCATCTTTAATATTGTTTTTTTTTTAACAACTGCATAAAGAATTCCCTGGTACATTGTATGCTTTCAGAAAATACTTGCATACAAATGTATAAATAACCTCAGGTTATATTTAGCTAATTGACTTGTATCTTTCAGTTCCTACAACTGTTCTGGTTCTGAACTTTGAATCCATATGGCTGTCTACTGTGATGGCTAATATTAACTGTCAATGTGACACATCTGGGAAAAGGGGAAGTTAACTGAAAAAATTACCTTCATCTGATTGGCCTGTAGGCATGTCTGTGGAGCATTTTCTTGATTGCTCATTGATGTAGGAAGGCCCAACCCTCTGTGGGTGGTACTATCCTTAGGCAGCTCAAGCTGGGCAGTATTAGAAAGGTAGCTGAGCATGCTCCTGGGAGCAAGCCAGTTAGCAATGTTCTTCCATGATCTCTGCTTCATTCTCTGTCTCATGTTCCTGCTTTGAGCTACTGCCCAGTCTTCCTTAAATGTAACATGAAAGAAAAATCTATGTTCCCCTAACTTGCTTTGGGGACTGGTGTTTATTGCAGAAAGCAAGTTGAAATATCTGCTCTCCCAGTCCTCCAGTGCATGGAATGAGCAGTTCCCTTCTCCTTGATGTGAGAGAGGGTTCTTCCCACGAGCATCCTTTAAACCTTCTGTCAGCACAGGACTGTCCTGCTCTGTGTACCATCCAAGGACTTCTGAAGGTCTTTTCTTGATCTTTGAGGACTTCTGTGTTCTTTTTCCTCCCTTTCTTTAGGTACTAATTCAATGGAGTATCCCAGGAAACAAAGTCTATGTCTCTTGCCATATGACATGCTATGGGAATCTTTAGATTGTAGACTTTCAGTTCAGCACCATAGACTTGGCTTGAATCTGTGATTTTCCATATCACAGATGTGTGACTTCAACTGTATTTTACAGACAGAGACAGGCCTGCCTCATGTTTTGTACAGCACTTTTGAGAGTGTCATTATTATTACTATTATGATGGTCATTATGTCATGTATGTGTGTGTGTGGGGGGGTCCTGTGCTTGACACAGAGGGCATTTGGAGGTTAGAGGACAACTTTCAGGAGTCAGTTCTCTCCTCCCACAGTGCATTTCAGGGTTGAATTCAAGTTGTCAGGTGTGCAGCAGGTACCATTACTCGCCAAGCCACTTGGCAGCCCTTATCACATTTTAAAAATATGTATCGACTGACTGTCAGGTTTGAGTTTTTATATTGGCAAATCCATAATATCAAGTAGTGTGATTTTGATGTTATTTTGTTGGCTTGTTTGGTTTTGATTTCTTGAGGTAAGGTCTCATTATGAAGTGTTGGCTAGGCTGGAACTCACAACGTAGACTAGGCTGGATCTACTTGCTCCTACCTCTTGAGTTCTGGCATTAGAGAGCTGTACCACCATGCCTAGCTAATTTGTTTTCTTCTTTTCAGATAAGATGTTACTGTGTAGCTTAGGCTTGCTTCTAGCCTGTGATCCTGCTTTGTTAATTGCCCAAGTGCTAAGCTTGCTGTCCTGTGTCTTCGTCCCTGGCATAGCTTTACTCCAAAAACCTTTTAATGAATGAATTACTTTCTATAAAATAAAATATCTACTGATAATACATTGTTTGACTGTATATATAAAACACTTAATATTTATTATCTCATTATATTTAATAATCAATTTAATTTAATTAATTTTACTAATTATCTGATTAACATTTTAGAAGATTAGTACGTTTCTTGCCTTACATTCATATATGTTTTTCTTTCTTAGCTATGTCTTTCATAGAATGAACCTGATATTTACTGAATTCTTACTTCTAAAAATTATATTGGTTGCTAAAAAGACTATCTGGCCAGGCAGTGGTGGTGCATGCCTTTAATCCCAGCACTTGGGAGGCAGAGGCAGGCAGATTTCTGCAAGGCCAGACTGGTCTACAGAGTAAGTTCCAGGACAGTCAGGGCTATACGGAGAAACCCTGTCTTGAAAAACAAACAAACAATTGAAGACCCAGAAATGAACCCACACTCCTATGGTCACTTGATCTTTGACAAAGGAGCTAAAACTGTCCAGTGGAAAAAGGACAGCATTTTCAACAAATGGTGCTGGTTCAACTGGAGGACAACATGTAGAAGAATGAAAATTGATCCATTCTTATCCCCTTGTACAAAGCTCAAATCTAAGTGGATAAAGGACCTCCACATAAAACCAGATACACTGAAACTAATAGAAGAGAAGGTGGGGAAAAGCCTCGAATACTTGGGCACAGGGGAAAAGTTCCTGAACAGAACTCCAATGGCATATGCTCTAAGATCGAGAATTGACAAATGGGACTTCATAAAATTGCAAAGTTTCTGTAAGGCAAAGGACACTGTCAATAGGACAAAACAACAACCAACAAATTGGGAAAAGATCTTTACCAATCCTTCATCTGATAGAGGGCTAATATCCAATATATACAAAGAACTCAAGAAATTAGACTCCAGGCAACCAAATTACCCTATTAAAAAATGGGGTATAGAGCTTAACAAAGAATTTTCAACAGAAGAAACTCGAATGGCCGAGAAGCACCTAAAGAAATGCTCGGCATCCTTAGTCGTCAGGGAAATGCAAATCAAAACAACCCTGAGATTCCATCTCACACCAGTCAGAATGGCTAAGATTAAAAACTCAGGTGATAGTAGATGCTGGCGAGGGTGTGGAGAAAGAGGAACACTCCTCCATTGTTGGTGGGACTGCAAGATGGTGCAACCACTTTGGAAATCAGTGTGGCGGTTCCTCAGAAAATTGGACATAGCATTACCCGAGGATCCAGCTATACCACTCCTAGGCATATACCCAGAAGGTGCTCGAACATATAATAAGGACATATGCTCAACTATGTTCATAGCAGCCTTATTTATAATAGCCAGGAGCTGGAAAGAACCCAGATGTCCTTCAACTGAGGAATGGATTAAAAAAATGTGGTATATTTACACAATGGAGTATTACTCAGCTATTAAAAACAATGAATTTGAGAGGTTCCTAGGTAAATGGATGGAACTAGAAATTATCATACTGAGTGAGGTAAGCCAATCACAAAAGAACACACATGGTATTCACTCACTGATTATTGGATATTAGCCCAGAACCTTAAAATGCCCAAGATGCAACTCACAGGCCACATGAAGTCCATAAAGAATGAAGACCAAGTGGGGGTGATTCGGTCCTTCTTAGAAGGAGCAACAAAATACTCAAGGGAGCAAATATGGAGACAAAGCGAGGGACAAAAACTGAAGGAGGGGCCGTCTGAAGACCTTTCCACCTGAGTATCCATCCCATGTGCAGTCACCAAAGGTAGATGCTGATGTGGAAGTCAGGAAGTGCATGCTGATAAGAGCCTGATATGGATGTCTCCTCAGAGGTCTTCAAGAGTCTGACATATTCAGAGGCAGATGCTCACAACTAGCCATTGAAGTGATCATGGGGTTCTCAATGGAGGAGTTAGAGTGAAGACTGAAGGAGCTGAAAGGATTTGTGGCCCCATGAGGAGAGCAACAATACCAACCAACCACAGCTCCCAGGATCTAAACCACCAGCCTGGGAGCACTTATGGAGGGATCCAGGGCCTTAGCTGAATATATAAGAGCGAAGGGCCCTGCTGGGCACAGGTGGAAGATGAGATCCTTGACCTCATGAAGGCTGGACGCCCCAGGGGGTGGGAGTTTTGAGGGTGGGGAGGTGGGAGTGGGGGGGTAGATAGAGGTTACATCCACAAAGAAGAAGGAGGAGGTGTGAGGGGATTGGGGGTTCCTGGGTGGGTGGGGGATGGGGTAAGGGGACAACATATGAAATGTAAATAAAACATCCAATAAAAAAATTAAAAAAAAAAAAGAAAAACAAACAAACAAACAAACAAAGGCTATCTGTTTTCTGCTTCAAAGTTGCATCTTATGGCAAGGAAATATAAAATATTTTCATGTTTAAGTAAGTAACTTCTTTAAATTGTAATATTTTTATTCTTAAAAACATTTAGTGTGTCTGTACATGCAATTGTGTATGTCTGTGTTTGTGTGTTTGTATGTTTGTGTGGGTCTGTGTGTATGTGCCTGTGTGTATGTATGCATATGTGTGAGTATGTGTTTATTGTGTGTGTGTGTGTATGTATATGTGTGTATGTGAGAGAGAGTGTGTGTGTGCCTGTGTGCGTGTGTGTGTGTGTTTGTGAATGCACCATTTTGAGATGTTGAAGTCAGAGGTCAGTTCAAGTCTCTCATTCAACCATGCAAAACCAAAGACAAGCTCAGGTCACTAGGCTTGGTGGCAGGTGCTGTAACCTGCTGAGCTAGCTCACTGACCCTAACCCATAATGTTTCTATACCTCAGAAAAAGACTATAAATGCTAAGTACCAGGTTAAAAATATCAAAGCAAATCCCATTAAATGAGGCATATCCTTAAGTCTATTTTTTTACATAAAAGTATGTAAATATTTAATCCCAAATATTTTCCTAGTCACAGGCTTCCTGCCTTCAGAGCACTGAGTTAGTTATATATTATACATATATATGTATATATATGTAAGCATGCATACACACACACACACACACACACACACACACACACACTTCCAGCAAATTGTTTCCATTCTGACAGTTTTGAATGATTGGTCACATTTACAGAGTGCACCAAATCATGGGCTTCCTTGATCCAATTCCAGCACAGAAGAGAGAATTTCTCGGCTCTAACTAGGAGCTTAGAATGTCCAGATCCACAATGATAAGGGAGGAGCGTCTAGGGCTAAATCTTATGGGTCATTTTTGCGCTCATCTGCCAGGAAGTTTGGGTGGTCTAATGACTTTGTGAACACAAGTATCCTAAGAATTCCCTTTGTGATTCTTACAAAAATTATCCCAAGTTCCCAAAAGCCATAGTTTGTGTGCTTTCTAGATTACATACAAGGTACAAGGTAAAGGGTTTTGTTTTGGCAGACATACACGTGATTACCCATTTTTTTTCTCCATCTTTCATTGCCTTCCCTATGTAACTCTGTTCCCTTTTTTCTGGTTCCCTGCCTAGCCTCCCAAACAGTTACCTCTTCGGCTTTCTTGTAACATGTATTCAATTGCTCCCTAACTTAGGCTCCATCAAGTTCTCTTCTCCTCTCTCCCTATTGCCTTCCTACTTTCATGATCTACTACATGTGCACGCACACACACACACACACACACACACACTCCTATTTGCTTTTCTAAGTCTGACTCATTTAGCATAATGTAATGACTTAGTCCATTTTCCTCCAACTGTCATAATTTCATTTTGCTTTACACCTACATAAATTTGTATCATGTTTATATATCACACTTTCTCTGTTCATGTTTATATATCACACTTTCGTCTGTTGATAAACAGCCTAGATGAGCATTTCCTGGTCACTGTGAATAGTTCAACAATGGACATAGGCACTATGGTGGTGTTGAGCCACCGTTGGACCATTGCTAACAGTCATCCCAAACCAATTTCACTTTGTGTCTCCCTTTCAGTGTGAACCTGGGGCTCCTGCTGGTCACATCTAGCTTATGGGCAGCTTATGGGCTGGGCAGGTTCTCAGGAGTTCCGCTGATTTCTTAGATTGTAGGGCCTGGAGTAATTGCTCTAGCTCAAGGCTTAAGGATGTCTTCCAAGTGTGTCTTGAACTGAGGATGCTGCTACAGTCCTGCTCTCTGCAATGAGCCCATCTTCCTGACTTCCCTGTCCCCTAAGCATAGATCTCCTTTTAGAAGGAGGCAGCTGTGCATTTCAAGTATGTCACTGGAGCTTCAAAGTTTCCAGACTCTGTAGCCGTGATAGCTGACTGAGAGTCTCCAGATGTTGATCCAGTTGCTGACCTGATGCTCAGGACTGACAGTCTCCAGAGTTACATCCTGCATGGATGTGTTCCAGGTCATTGAGGCTGATAGTGGAATCTCCTTTCCTTTGCACTTCACTGCCTGAGTGAATTTGCTTTGCTTACCACCTCTAAGCTTTGGTTGCCTCCCATTCCTTCCTCCTCCTCTCCTCTCCTCTCCTCTCCTCTCCTCTC
>NW_021604632.1:2393649-2403993 GCF_004785775.1 Grammomys surdaster
CCTCTCCTCTCCTCTCCTCTCCTTTCCACAAGGGCCTCCCAGCATGAGATCTCAACCTTAGGTTGTGGAAGGTTAGATCCAGTCTTGCTGACTGTAGTTATACCTGGTTCTCAGGACCCCTGGGTAACTCAGTCCTCTCAGCATCATTCCTGGCCACCGAATGTTCGGTCATATAGGGGAACACTGTAGGTTAGCAGTAGAACACAGTCCTGTTTTGTGCAGCTGGATTTCAGGCTTGGGAGAGCTGTGGCTGAGTCCTGAGGGTGGGGCTGATAGGGCTGCCTGGTTTATCTTCAGATGAACTCTTGCCCCCATCCCACTGCTGGGGACTCACACAGGAGCTATGCGCATCTAGAATTCTCTTTGGTGAGTTACTTATTTTTCTCCCATAATTTAATAATAATTATTATAATTATCATCTTCATTTAGTGTGCCTTTTCTACTTTTGTGGAAGATCTTTCTGTCTCTTTTGAGCCTATTGTTTTTATATTGCGATATATACATACATATTTAAATATAAATACGTTTATACTTGTTATCTCTTTATATTCTATATTCTTTATAATTTTATATTGATATTTGGTTTTATATATTATATTACAAGGTTACACAAGGAACAGCTAAGGATCGTGACCCCCATTTGTCTGTGGGCAATAGTGAGAGAGGATTCCCATGCTCTACCCCTGCTGGTCACTTGGGGTCCCCATGTGTATCTATGTTGAGCTAAGACATAGAAGCAGGGAGGATCCTGGGAAACAATGGATCAGGCAATTGCAAGTTAAGGATGTAAAATAAGTGTGAGAAGATGTAATAGCCTGAATACTATTACTCAAAGGTTAAGTAGATTTTACCCTGTCCTCTTACCCAGGAGTCATGAACATGGCTTTTTATCAGGGTGCTGCGCACCGCTAAACTTTCAATTTGCTTTATTGATATGAAATTAAGCAATTTCCTCAAAATAGAATTTGCTGAAGTGATAAAGTTTTTTTAAGTACCACTAAGTTAATTTTTCTATCTCTTAAATTTGATGATGAAAATCTATTGAAATATGTCCAACAAATAATTTTTCATTAAAGATACATAATGGCCCAAATGTAAAACTGACAGCATTTGGGCCCGGAGAATTGGGGCTGGAGAGATGAGATGGCTCAATGGTTAAAAAACACTGGCTATTCAGGCAGAGGACCCAAGTTTGGTTCTCAGGATACACATGCTGGCTTATGACTGTCTGTAACTCTAGTTCCAGGTGACCAGATAGCCTCTTCTGGCTTTCTTGGGCACTTCATACACATGGTACACATACATACATGCAGGCAGATACTCATACATGTAGAATAGAAAGAAATAGGTTTTAAAAATAGCATCTTCAAATTTTGACGGAGTTTTTGCTGATGTCACAGAAATCATTCTATTTGCTCGACTTCATTCACCTAATGAAATAGCTATATCACTTCTAACATATACAGAAAAAAATGAAATTAAAGTTAAAAAATAATGACCCAGATGACTTACATGAAAAATCTAGCTCATTCTCCAATTCAGTAAGGATTGGAGGCTTTGGGCAATGTCTTCTCAAAATAAAAACCAACTTTCCAACAGATGATTTTTAGTGAATTCCTACCTTCCAGTTTTCTTGTGGTTGCTACAATTTAGGCATGGTATACATGGCGTTACATCAGATTTCTTGATGTTTTAAAATTAAATGTGCCTTTTAAGGCTCATTGGTGTCAAAGATTTATTTTATACTAAAACAAAAAAGCATTACGATACCTGAGTGAATTAAAGAGATTTACGTACACAATAAATGACAAAACCTTTGTAGTAATAGTGTTCAGGCTATTATATCTTCTCATACTTATTTTACATCCTTAACTTGTAGTTGTCTGACCCATTGTTTCCCAGGATCCTCCATGCTTCTGTGTCTTAGCTTAGCACAGACAGCCTTGGAGACCCCCAAGTGACCAACAAGGACAGGGCACGGGAGTCCTCTCCTTATCATCCACAGACAGATGGGGTCACTGGCCTTAGCTGTTCCTGTCTCAGAGCCCTTAATTTTTATCAGCACAAACCCTGCATGCTGTCCTTGAAAGGGGGGGTGTTTAATTATCCTGTGTCTATAAAGTGCTTGGACAAGGAGAAAGGTCATAGCTAGTTGTCTTTGGCCTTAACCACATGCTTCTGTAAGTGGTAGCTTTCCTGCATCTGGGGCTCATACTGGTAGGTCCTTGGAAAATCTGGAAGAAATAAAACTATTCTACCACATGCAGAATGTCTTGTGTGAATGAGACTCTTAAAAACCTCTCTCAATTAAAGTTTAGAAAAAAATCTAGGACAAAGATTAAATCAGGCAGGATCAAACCCAACACAGGGACAGCAAGGATAGATAACCCATGCCACTCATGTACGAGGATAGAGTTATCCAAAAAGAAGTTCTGTGCTGACAGTAAGTTAATTGCCTATGAATAATGGAGGCTCTTATTATGTCAGCTTAACCAAAACCTCAATTTTGGAGGATGATTTATTTCTCAAATCCAGATACTATCGTTTTTAGTAAAAGATGAGGCCTACTTAGTCATTTATTCCATAGCTGTACATAGTCAGTTATTTGCATAGTAAAGCTGACATATAGTTGTGCACATGCCGCCACACACGTGTGGAGGTCAGAGGACAATTCTCTGGGGTCCGTTGTCTCCACCTTGTGGGATCTGGAGTTTGACCTCAGTTCAGCAGGCCTGTGTGTGTAAATACCTCTACCCACTGAGCCGTCTTTCTGGCCGAGGCTATTTTAGACAATTTATTTTTATTGTTTACGAATGTGTTGTAAGGTCTGATGAATGACAGAAAATAAAATCCCTCCCCAGGAAAGAGAGACCCATTCACATGTTACCACAATATTTACAAGAAGCTTCAGGCCTCCCAGACAGGCTGTGTGTGCCTTTCTCCAGGATCTAAATTCATTTGGATGTGTGGCATAGAAGACCATGACAAGTGGTGTGGGGAAACCAGCAGCTCAGTTAGTGGTTCTAGCCACAGTGTTCTCCCCTGTGATTCCCAGCGAGGGAGAAGGCATGGGGAACAGTTACCCCAGGGTCTCAGGACTATGGGTGAGAAGAAAGCAGCGTTGGTGACTAGGTTAATAACATCCTGTCTGCTAGCTTTTCCAAGTAAGCTCATTCTCGACTTTCCCACTCAGGAGGGAGTCTGAAAGTACAGCCCAAAGGGAGAGAAATGGGAAACCACTTGTTCTCTTATGGAGAGAGCATTGAGAAATTCCAGGAATTATGTCAGAAGCACTCTTATGTGAATTAAGTGCAGAGGATATCATTTTTTTAATCTAGCAATTTGGAAAAAAATGTCAAGACCCAAAAAGAAATGAAATCATGCATTTGTAATATTTGAGAACACTGATGGTTTTGTTTTACAGGGCACCATTTACTCATTACTATTTGATAATACTTTTGTATCATTAGTCATCCTGTTTATTAAAGGTTGTCAGTTTGAAATACATGCCCCCCACACACAAGCACACAGACACGCATACACACGGACACAAGGTTTTAGTGTTTTAAATATACTACACAGAACAGGGGGTCAACCTATATACAAAAAAATAACCCCAGTCTTTAAACTCAAAAGCTGCAAATATGTACAGATTTACCCTTGAACATTTCTAACAGTTTATCGTGTGAAGATATGACTTTTATATTTTTTGTGTTATGAACTGCAAGGCCATCTTCAGCTCAGTCAACTAGTCGAAAATTCCCCAGACTACTCCTGCTTATCCACGGGCACAGAAACTTTACTCAATGTGAGAATACAAATCACAGTGAATATTAGTTCATATTTTGGGAAGCTAGGTAGGCCTGGTCCCTGATGCTCCTGAAAGCTTCATACGCCAACCCTCATTTCTCCATAGGTTTCACCCTTAGCAGTCACTGCTCTGAGAGACTTCTGCGAAATGTCTAGTTTCCTTCAGTCGTGTTATATTTATCTGCAACTTTTTGGGAAGGTATATTGGTCCAACTCTCTCATTTTATATATCAGTTTCTTTAGGTTTTAAAAACAATATTGAAAAAGGTTTAATTACATATGTTTGGTATGTGAATACTGGTGCTCTTGGGGGAAAAAGTGGAAATGACTGTACATGTAATAAATTATATATTTATATCCTCAGCAAGACACTATGGAGAGTGAGGGAGGAAGGTAAGAGGTAAGAGTGCTGGAATACACACACACACACACACACACACACACACACACACACACACACAGCCACAGCTGAAAAATCAGGAATTCCTCTAAATGTCTTACTGATTCTTACATGGGCAAATGCTATTTAGAAACTAAGATTTCAGGACCATGAGTGCTCATTGCTGCAGAGATATCAGTGATTCTTGGTACAGTCAGCACATTCAGCTAGAAAATTGATGCTTGTGTGATGTCCTACTTAGGATCACTGTCACTGTGACAAAACACTAGGACCAAAAGCAACTTTGGGAGGAAAGGGTTTATTTCAGTGTACACTTCTACATCAAGTCCATCATGAAGGAAGTCAGGACAGGAACTCAAGCAGGTCAGGAGCCTGGAGGCCAGAGCTAACACAGAAGCCACGGAGGAGTGTTGCTTACTGGCTTGCTTCTCATGGCTTTCTCAGCCTACTTTGTTATAGAACCCAGGACCATCAGCCTAGGGATGGCACCACCCACAGTATGAGTTGGACCATCCCAAGCCAATCAAAAAAATACGCTATAGCTTTGCCCATAGGCCAGTCTAGTGGGGTCCTTTTGTAAATTAGGAGTCCTTCTTCCAAAATGACTCTAGCTTGTGGCAAGTTGACACAAAACTAACCAGGTCGTGTGTCAAGTGGCATATGGTACACACCTGTACTGGCTAAGTGTATTTATGTGTATGTGTGTGTGCTTGTGTTCATATCTGTGACTCTAATTCAGGGGTCTCACCTTCCTCCTTGCTCTTTGTAGCTTCTTTCTGAGCTAATAAGAAACTTGGCCCCAGTTATGGACACATCATCTGTCCATCTATTTAGTTCCAGCTTGCCTTTAAAATAGCCTCACTATTCCATGCTGCCCTGCAAGAAACAGCTAGTAGAGGAGAACATTCGCATTCAGTAATTTTTTGTTTTTTTGTAGCTATTAGCCCACACTATCCTTTCAGAGAGTTCATCTTCCCCTTCCAGTAAGGAAGCGCCATACATCTGCAACTGATACATTTGTCTCCTGTTGCCCTCTTACTTGGCCGAATCCAGCTGCTGTAGACCTATCCTTGGAGTCACCCCCAGTTCACTAGGCCAGGAGTTTAGGCAAGTTTTACCGTCCTTTGTGAACGGTTTCAGGTCGGGGGAGGAGTGTCCAAGACAGACACTGAAATAAGTTGTTTAGGGTATGGAATTTATAGGAAGAGTTCTTGATTCTATGAACAAATGTGGGGGCAGACAACAGCACGGCAGGAGTTCTGAGGAGTGTTCAGGCCCCAGCACCAGAGACAGACAGCATGGCAGGGCCTCTGAAGCAGGAAATCAGAGACCCTGAGACAGAAGCAGGGAAGTCTCTTCTGACACCTTTCTGGGGGTGATGGTGAATTCACAGTACAAGACTACAGGTAGGCTCTGATTCCAGGGCAGGAGGCAAAGAAGGAGACCGGGCGCAGACCGTGTGTCCCCTCCATACCTCTTTAGATGTAAACTCACATCTCAGGTGAGGGATCCTGGCGCCTGGAAATCTCATAGCTAGGGACTCACAGACAGTGACTCAGTAGGTGCCTGTTCATAACTGGGAGGCGGCAAGCACTGCTGTAAGGTATTGCGGTATGCACAACCGCTGGGTTCCTGCATTCCAGCATGTGCTTTGCTTAGGGTGTGAATGAGATAGACGTGAAGACGCTGGGAGTGCTGGGGACTTATCTCATGCCTCTGGGGAAGACATGTTGTAGGGTGATTCTGATTGTAGCAGATGCTGGCTCTGCTCTGAATGAGTGAAGTCTTCATTTCCCCGATAGTTGTCAGCTCGGGCCACTCTCAGCTCCATAACATTCTCTCCGGTCCATGTATGAGCCCTCTACACCAATGCCAACCCAAACTCCTGGAATCCTGTTTCCGCTTAGAATCTGATCTCTGTTACCAGCTGGAGTAAATTCTGCTTGTAAAAGGCTCAGGTGGATAGATTAGCCCCATGCCAAAAAAAAAAAAAAAAAAAAAAAAAAAGTTCCCCCTTTGATTACTTGAAAGTTGACTCACTGCAAATCTTAACTATAGCTGAAAAATCCTACTTTATATGTAATATAGTATCATGGGTGTATAACTTCTCCAGAGTCTCAGAGATTATCATAGGAAACCTTAGAGTCTGTTATGGAATTCTGCTTACTATACAAAGTCGTATCCATTTGTTACCATTGGTATGCTATTTTACAGTCCCTCATATTCAGGTTGGGGTGTGAAAGTTTGGAGGATGTTGGGTCCATGTCTATTGCTCAACATTACTGGTTGTAAGGAGGATATCATATTTAATTGTACTCTTTAAATACGTGCTGTGTTTTCTATATAAATTGTGCTCAAGTGATGTCGTTAAAGCTGAAAGTTTGCACCAGCAGCACACATTACTTACGGTGTACTGATACACTGAGTTGTCTGTTCACCCCCAAAGTCAACACTGGCTGGAATATCACTCCTCACCTTTTCCTGCAGCTCACTTGGTAGCAGTGTCTCCTGCAACCCACTCTTGGTGACTCCAGATCTAGATCTATTCATTTCTTTCCTTAGAATCTGCTGCTTTCTGAATGTCACGAGAGCAGTATCATACAGTATATAGTTTGGGGGCTTGGTTTGTAGCACTTAACAGAATGTATTTAAGAGCCTTTTGTGTTGTGGCTTCAAGCAAGACTCGCTGCCTTTTACAGCTGGGCTCTCTCCACTGTAGATGGCGACAGAGTTCGTTTTCAACCGTGACATGCTATGCAATGATTGTAAGGTTCACCGAAAATGACAGGCTTGCTTTAATCACTCTCCAGAGAACTTTGTCTGCTTAAGGGACTAAGTTTTCCTCAGATTGCTTTTTGTAAAGTAGCAAGGGACACACACACACACACACACACACACACACACACACACACACCCATACACATGCTTCAGTGTATGACTGACTTCTAGATCAAACTGGCTTCCATATCATATTGACTTATGTAACAAATGCCAGTGTCATACTGACATCTGTTGAAACTGAAAGGAATTTCCATAGGCTGGAAAACCAAAATCCATCTGCATGAAGGTCTCCACAACCAGTTAGTTCCCTTTGTCTCCTAGGGGTCAACTGTGATGCACAAATTCCTGCTTGTAGAGGCTTAGCCAAATTTCAAATAGTTCCTTCAAGGCTACAAAACAGAAAGAAAATTTTATGTTCCCTGCACAGAATATTACTAACATTAAAAATTGATTCTAAAATTCTCGAAGACAAAGACTTTAAATGCAAGGATTAATGAAACCCTTAAATGATCATATTCCCTTACAACTTTGGGATTGCAATCCGATTTGTCAATTCTAATGAGCTAAGGGATATGTTGTAGAAGATAGAAGAATATTTTCCATGAAAAACACTGGAAAACCAGAAAATTTTGCTAATTGTAAATGCATAATACATGTATAGTCTATTTAGATAAAATTATTATTTTTTTGGTCCACAAAGATAAATCTTTTTTTTTTCTTCATAGAAGTAAATTATCAAGACAACATTTAAAAATAATAAATTTATTTATTTTGTATGTGGGATGAAAGGGAACTCTTGAGTACATGCTGCATGTTGGTGGTCAAAGGACAGCATGTGGAAGCGAGTCCTCTCCTACCACCATGTGTGTCCTGGGACTTGAACTCAGAAGCTTGGATCTAAAGCTCAGAGGCAAGTGCTTTAATCCCCACTAAGCAACAGTTTTACTTAAATGCATAGCTAAGCCAAATATGTCTGTCAACTATGATTCTTCCAGACATTCAGTATGCATTTCAAAATATATGTATATATGTATGGATAAGAAAAAAACAACAAAACAGGATACATAGGGAAATGTTCCTTAAGCAGAACTGTCTTAGGGATTTGAACATCATGTTTTCCTCCCAGTGCTTTGAAAGCATTGATACCGTGTCTGGATTAGAAAAGTATGTAGAAAAACAACTTTGTAAGAATACAGTACAAATAGGATTTTTTGAAACAATGTCCGTGATTGGGGGCAAAATAATTTTCGTGAGAGAAAAATGTTTTCTTGAAGCAGTTTAAGCTCGTCATGTTACTGCAGGTGTTAGAAAATAAACACGGTGCATGTGGGCGGTGTCATTTTCAGATGGCATGATGCTATCAAGGAGATTGGCCTCTAGTTTTCTCTTCGGAGTTAATTTCAGCATTTACTGGGAGACTAGAAATGTTCTCACACACATTTGCATAGAAGTTCATGTTTCTTAGAGCTAATTAGTCACAAACCCTACTGTATTGTCAATGACCCCTAACTCCTTGTCGAACCACATAAAGATTCACTTTGTAAAGACAGATTAAAAATATTTCAGTGGGCTGGCAAGATGGCTCAATAAGTAAAGGTGTCTTTTGTGCAAACCTGATGACCTGTGTTCGATTCTCCGATCCCACCGTGGAGGGGGAAAACTAACTCCTTAAATAGTTGTCCTCTAATATCCACATGTGGGCTGTAGCATCCAAACACACATATATAAGTGTTCTCATACACCCACAATAATCATAAATTAAAATTTATATATTTTTTAGGATGTTTCAACAATTACGAATGGATGAATGTGTTTGGAACAGAGAGCCACCACCTCCCCTTGTCCAGTTTTCAACCTCACTCTTGGAGAGAAGGGAAAGCCAGCAGATACAGGTAGACTCAGACCCCTGTGATTTTAAACACAAAATATCAAATTGTCTGCCTTTCTCTAGAAGCCACGTAAAGTTCCTCTCCTGGGCTCCCACAAACAGCAATACCAATAATACCAATTGGACTTGTTTCATCTTTAAAATAAAGGATCCTCCCCACTCCCACCCCCACCCCCAGGTTAGAGGGCCTTTATGTTGCTTACATGAAGATAATTTATTCTGGGCACTGTTCTCATGAAAGAAGGTTAAAGACAAGCATGTGAAGCACAAAGGTCGTTGAAGGCGTTAAAGGTGTGTTTTTGAGTTGGCATTCCCCATATAGAGTTACGCAGACTACATATTAGCTCTTCCATCCCAGGAAGGGCTGCAGATAGATTTACCTGTGGCCATCTATGTCAGCATGGGCTCCTTTCATAGTGTTGTGCTGAACTGTGGGACTGGGGGTGGGGGGAATCTAACCTTTCAAGGCACCCCAGGAGGCTGGTTTGCAAAGGGGAAAGCTGAAATCAAAGAAATAATGGGGACCAGGTGTTGCTGCAGGCACCTGTGGGATGCAGTTTGGCTGTAGACTGTTGCTGAGGCAGGGGAAGAGCTGAAGGTGAGGTAAGGCCTTGCAGGAGAGGATCTCTTGCCATATGAATTGACTAGCAGTCCTCCTGTCATGATCAGAATGCTCTGGAGATTAGAAATGGAGTCGTAGCTCCCTGTAGAGTTCGTGCCTAGTTTGCGTGAGGCTCAGGATTCAGGGTACCATTATTCTAAGGACCAAAATAAATGAAGGATGCACCCTCACCTTGATTCAATATTTCTGGGTTGGGGACTGAGTGATGCTATTGATGTTGGTCAGGTGGTGACATTGAAGGTTTGGAGGAATCTCAAGGTCCTCCAGGTCCTTTAGGCTCTGTGGTCTGTGTTGTTTGTTTTGATGTGAGGGGGTAAGAATCGAATCTAGTTGCATGTGCTAGGCAAGGGCTCTCTGCTAGTGGGTTATACCCTCAGTCTTCTTGTTACTCTTTATTCTGTGTCTCAACAAATTGCTTACACTGGCCTTGAATTCACTCTATGGATTAGGCAGGCCTTGAAACTGCAATTCTCCTGCCTTAGCCTCTTGAGAAGCTGGGATCACAGAACTGAGCCACCAGGGCAACTAGGTTACAATTTTAAGAACTTGAGAAAAATGACATGGGAATACAGGGAATGACTGATATAAACGAAATCTTACTTCATGGATGCAATAAAAGGACTAAAGAAGAAGGTAACATTTAGATAACATTAGGTAAGATTAATGAATAACCAATAGCACCTTCTGATTAAAAGTAACATCTCCAGCATCTTTTTAAAAATTATTGTAACCATTCACATCATTTCTTCTCCTTCCCCTTCCCCTTCCCCTTCCCCTTCCCCTCCCCCTTCTCCTTCTTCTCCTTCTTCTCCTTCTTCTCCTTCTCCTTCTTCTCCTTCTTCT
>NW_021604632.1:2404003-2416516 GCF_004785775.1 Grammomys surdaster
CTTCTCCTTCTTCTCCTTCTTCTCCTTCTCCTTCTTCTCCTTCTTCTCCTTCTTCTCCTTCTTCTCCTTCTTCTCCTTCCTTCTTCTCCTTCTTCTCCTTCTTCTCCTTCTTCTTCTTCTTTTAATCTGCAACTAACCTACTGTTTTAGGTAGAAACGAACTAGATGCATATTTTTTATTTGGGATCAATGTAGGTTTATTTTACATGTCTGTGCATATATACATGTATATATAATTATAAACCATATATACATAGTTTATAATTAGAGCCTATGGAAATTTCAAATTCAAAATAAAATTAATGATAGCTAACTGCAGCATAGTCAAGTGGCTCAAGAACTTCCCTTCAGAGTATCAAACTGCATCTTCTGGGTGAGAAATTTAGAAGGGTAAGTCACCTATGATGGTATAATGTAAATTACAAGTCAAGGAGTTATAGTTGACCGCCTTGGCTGGGTGCTGGACCTTAGCAGCATGCATAATTCACAGAAAAGTATGGAGTAAAGATGTATGGAGTAACCTTCAGAAATAAATCAAGGAAAACCCAGTTACTAATCTACAGAGTAGTTTACCTGGAGGAAGGTAATGTGAAGGAAAACAGTCCATCATTCTGCATAGCTTAACGTCACCCTTGATGAACGTTATCCAGGGCTACATATTACATGTGGAATAAGAAATATTTATGCCTGAATATCTGCCACATGGAAAGAAATCAGCCACACATATTGATAAGTGAGCAGAGCAGCTCAGGTATTAAATTAAGCAGAAACATTTCACTTTGATTGTGGAGTTCAGGCGGGAGAGGAGAAAGCTGGAGGAGGAAAACTTAGCTGGGGGCCTAGAAGGTTCGGGTTGAGGGTATAATTAGTTCCCAGGTAGGCACTGGGAACTCACATGACCCCCTCCCCCCCCCAACCCCTGATCTATTACTTATTCCATCACTGAACAACTACAAGGCAGCTGAGTTCCCTTGATAAATGGGATATCTTCAGACAGTGGTGGCATGCAATATGCAGAAATCTTACCTGCTTAAGAAAGACTTGGATTTAAAGACCTTTTGTTGTTGCTGTTAAGTTCTAGTGATGTTTATAGATTTTCAAAATGTTTCAATGATGCCTGTAAAGGATATTGATACTGATTTTATATAAATTAAGATACTTTTATTTTATATAAATTAAAGTTAAGAATCCGGATAGTGATCTGAGAATTTAACTTGATCACTGATCCTCAAGGAAAATATTTCCTACAATAACAACAACAACAACAAAATCACTTGTATTGATTTGATTGTGTGTGTGTGTGTGTGTGTGTGTGTGTGTGTGTGTGTACGTACTCGAATGCACTAAAACAGGTGACTGGCTCTTGATTACCCAAGGCAGCTAAACAAAAAGAAAAATTAGGTCAGAGGAGTACATGGTACAGTGTTCCAGGACTCTTTCTTTAGGACTCTGAATTGCTCCTTATTGTTTAGATGATGTTATTAAAGAAGTACTTATGTTGGAGCAGGCTTTATTTTTTTGGATGTGTTTGTTTCTTACTTTGATTCACATGGGCATGCATAGCTATTAGTTGTGTCAAGACATCACAGAGGAGATCATCAACACACGTAGTCAACTGGTTAGGTCATTCCAGGAGGCATTGAGAGGTGAAGGGAGTGAAGGAAAGAAAGGTAGGAAGCCACTTGTGGTGGTTTGAGTATGCTTGGCCCAGGAAGTAGCGCAATAAGGAGGTGTGGCCTTGTTGGAGGAAGTGTGTCACCGTGGATGTGGGCTTTGAGACCCTCTTCCTAACTGGCTGAAGATGCTGAGTCTTCTTCTGACTGCCTTTGGGTTAAGATGTAGAACCTCAGGCACTGTGTCTGCCTGGATGCTCTCATGCTTCCTGCCATGATGATAATGGACAGAACCTCTGAACCTGTAAGCCAGCCCCAATTAAATGTGTCTACTTGGAGGCTTCCTTGGTAATTACTTAATCTCTCCTTCAAGAGTGAATGTGAACACCAAGGACTAGTGGGGGGCTCACACCAGGCAACCTGTCTAGAAGAGTAAATAGGTGAGCCTCATCTCCAAAGGTGGGATTTGGAGGCAAAACTAAGTCTTATGAAACAAATCTTGATTAAGGTCTATTACACATAAAGTAATGGACTGTGCTGTGACACCTTCAAGAGTGTACACAAGGTAGCTGATAATATTTATTCCTCTATGTGTGCACACCAATGCCCCAACCCTTGCAATGATCATCTACGAACCTAACTCTAACAGTTCCCCAGACTATTTTCATTTCATTTTTTCTTTTTATCCTTCCATCTTTCCGTCCTTTCTTCTGTTCTTTCTTATTTCATAGATAAAACAGGCAACTCTTTCAGAGTGTGAGGTGTTATTTATCAGTTCCATCTTTCTCTTTTTCTTTTCTGACACAGGGTCTCTCTGTGTAGCCCTGGGTGTCCCGGAACTCACTCTGTAACCTAAGCTAGCTTCAAACTCAAGAGATCTTCCTGCCTCTGTCTCCTGAATGCCGGGGTTAAAGGCATGTGCCACCATGACCAGGCAATTCTGTTCTTTTTTAATGGATTTTCTACTGTCTAGACATATGCCACATATTCTTGATGTTTCATCTGTTGCTGGGCTTATAGGTTGATTCCATGACTTAGCTATTGTGAACAATGTGACAGTAACACGAATGTGAAGGTCTCTCTCTGGTGTGCTCTAGGTTCTTTGAATTTAAGGCCAAAGGAGATACAGACCATGTTCTGATTTCAGGTGTTAGGAAACTCCATACCGATTACCACATGGGCTCCAGGAGAAAAACACAGAAGTGACACTTGCTTAGGCAATGACTTTATGAAAAGAACTCAGATAGCTCAGGAAAATATTAAGCGAACTGACAAATGGATCGCACAGATTTAACAAGTCCATTTGCATTGTGAGAAACAAAATAATAAACAGGAAATCCACAGGACAGAGAATGTCTTGGTCATCTGTGAATACAGTTGGAGATAAATGTCCAGAGTATATAAAGAAGTAAAAGAAATTAATCATCCCCCCCTCCAAAACAACCCAAATGATCTAACCACTAAATGACCTTGGCTTATAAATTCATATAAGATGCAATTTAAAACTACAGCGAGATTTTTATCACTGTGAAAAGAGATTTCTATCACAGTCAGAAAGGTTTGAATCAAGAACGGAAATTCAACTACTTGTAAATTTGGAGGGAGAAGGAGCCCTTCTATGCTGCTGGTGGGTGGATTTTAAAGTCTTTTTTTAAGATCATTTCATATATTGATCTTAAAAGATGGGCTTCTCTTTCTTTGATCCGAATCCTCAAGAATGTGTAATAATTCAAATTTCACGGAGGAGGTTAGATAGCCTCCAGTGTTACCTCCCTACTTCCTCCACCCTTACCCCTCCATCCCATCCTCTCCCCTCAACCCCCGTGGCAAAATGCCATGACCTAAGAGAGACAGGATTTATTTTGGCTTACAGTTCCTGTGGACTATAGTCCATCATAGCCTGGAAGGCTGGGGAGCAAGGGCAGGAAGCTGACTGGTCATGTTTTATTCTCATTCATAAAGTTGACAGTAAACAAGAAGCACAGCCCAGCCTTAAAGCAACAGGGTTCAATCTTCCTACTGTTGGGGCCTTTTAATACTGTTCCTCCTGTTTTGGTGAACCCCGCCCCCCCATAAAATTGTCTCTTTGCTATTTCATAACTGTAGTTTTGCTACTGTTATGGATTGTAATGTAAATATCTGATATACGGGATATCTGGTATGTGACCCTCTAAGGGGCGTTGACCCCTCAGGTTGAGAACCGCTTCACTAAGGCCTCAAGCTCCTGGCTCAGTAACTTATTAACTTATTTCTTTCAGCGAGGCTTCACCTCCTAAAGGTTCCACGACCTTCTGAAGCAGTCATTCAAACACATTAGCCTGGAAGGGACATTTCCCACTCAAAGCGTGACACCCGTCTAGAATTTAGACGAGGTGACCTTCAAAGAGATTTGCTCATTATAATTGCATTGATTTCCGTCCAGTCAATGGGATGAACTTCCTGAAAAGGAACACACGAGAGTATGGAGGGAGACGGTTCCCTGCACTTTACGAGATGGGCTCTCCCCGGAGACTCATCAATTAGAGGTAAAGGCAATAAAAGAAAAATTTTGCCCCATCTGGATCCACATAAAACTCCCCAAGAGCTTTGACAAAGAGTCTCCTCAGCAACTCGAGGGCCAACCTCTGGGGAAGCATTTGTTTTTCTGGCTCCTCGCAACGCTTTCTCTTCTTAGCGGTGTTATTTCAGTAGGGCCAGATGACACGCTCTTGCTATTTTTATAAGATTTTAAAGGCTTAAGCAGGGCAAATATGTCTCCTCAAGCTGCCTTCTGCAATAAGCCTGATGCTAAGGCAGCTTTATGTGCCATAAAGAGTAACATTAGCCTCATGGAGCGACAGGCGATTTCCGATAATCTAAACGATGATTCCTCGGTTTCAGATCAGGGCAAGGAAGGCTTTATATGATTCCTCATTTTTTGTTTGTTTTTTTTTTTTAGACACTACCAGTATAAAGTAAATTATATTTTGACCAAGATGCTGTTTCTCCATTTCTGTAAGGTACTGGTATTCTGTGTTTTTGTTGAGTATAGAAAGTTGAACTGGTGAAGATTTCTGTTGTTACAGGGAGCTCATGTAGCCCAGGCTAGCCTTGGATTTCTGATCCTGTCATCAGCTTCCTAGGTGTTGTCATGACAGGTGTGAGCCACCATGCCTGGTTTATGATAAAAATCCCGGTCTGCATGCATGTTGGGAAAGTATTTCCACATCCCCAATCTGAAGATATTTTTTATATTCTATTCAATGAGGATTAAGCTCTCTCACATTTTTTTTTTTTATGCCTGTCTATGATTACTTAACGTCACAGCTGAAACCGGGTCCTTTTTGACAGGACAGCCCCACCTGGCACACCTGTTGTCATTTAAAATATATCAAATGTAGAGTTTATTTCCTTCTTCCAAAATTCAAATTTTTATTTCCAATTTTTGTTTGACTCATAGGCATATATATTCTTAGATCCTTTGTTCTTGAATATAAATTAAAGTCTTCAGAATATATTCATTTATTCTATCACCCAAATCCTTACACAGTTCCCAATTTGCCAGTCCACACTGTATGGCAACCTCAGCCATTTTCTGGGATTTTTGCTGTTCTAGCTTCTCCCATCTTCAATCTGTTCTACTTGCAAAACGGCAAGATCATCAACAAAATAGGGTTTAGTCATGTAAATACTGTTATTATTTGGTAATTTTGAATTGGCTCCTTATTGCTTGAGATTCAGGAATGCTGTTTTCCCTATAATTTGCTCATGGTACACTTTTCTCTTCTTCCTAATTTTCTAAGTTGTCTCCCATTCTTTGCTGTTCTTGTCTACTGTGCTGGTTGGTTTTGTCAACTTGACATAAACCTAGTCATATGTTGGGAGAGGGAATCATAGTTAAGAAAATGCCTCTGTAATACTGGCTTTCGGAGTATTGCATTTATTAATAATTTCTGTGAGAGTGCCCAGATCATTGTGGGTGGTGCTGTTCCGGGGCAGGTGGTCCTGGGATGTTTGAGAAAGAAGTCTGAGCAAACCCTGGAGAGCTAACCAGAAAACAGTGCCTGTCCATGGCTCTTGCTTCAGGTCCTGCCTTTAGGTTCCTGCTGTGAGTTCTTTCCTTGTCTTCCTTCAGTGATGGACTGTAAGTTGTAAGGTGAAGTAAGCCATTTCCTCCCCAGGTTGCTTTGGTCATGGTGTTTTATGACAGCATAGAAACTCTAAGACATCTGCTTCCATAGAGAATCATAGTACACACACACACACACACACACACACACACACACACACACACACCTTTGTGTATGTGCATGTTGGAGAAAGTACTTGCATATGGATTTTTCTGCCTTTGCACATATGTCTTTCACAAACACATGGGGATACTCCACCCTCCCCGCCCCCCATCATCTCCTTCTTCTAAACAGCAGCTCTCAACCTGTGGTTCGCGACCCTTTTGAGGGTTACATATCAGATATCCTGCATATCAGATATTTACACAACAGTTCATAACAGTAGCAACATGACAGTTATGAAGTAGCAATGAAATCGTTTTATGGTTAGGGGGTCACCACAACATGAGGAACTGTATTCAAGGGTCATAGCACTAGGAAATGTTGAGAACCTTTAGAATCTAAAGGCTGTATAAGATTTGACCCTGCAAGTACTGGGCCTCAGAGCCCTGAGACTATCACTAATTTGCAAGAGCTCTAGTCTCCACATATTCTGCTCTTCTCACCAATGCGCTGAAAGAGACAAAGGGGGCACTTCCTAGGGTGGCTTCCATATTGAAAATTTTACATCTCGTGTCCTAATAAAACATCGTGCTTGGATTGATAATCCCTGCCATTCATCATCTATCACTTATATTATTGAATACTGTTTGGTGTCCAGATGTTATTGATGGCTAATGTACATCTTTGTCCTGGTATGAAATTGTGAGCTCCTGGAGTTTGCCTGCTTGAGGCCCAGAGCATCCATGGAGAGACACATGCGAATGGTTGGCATGTGTCTTTCTCGGGTAGTTTGAAATGCAAGAATGAGCTGTTATCCAATCATGACCATCTGGAAAAGCATGAGCTTACAATCTTTTTTAAAAAGTGTGCTATACCCTCAACATCTTCATAACAAATGCGGAATTTAAAACTCCAACAAGATCCCCTCTGAGCTGAGACTGTTTGCCGGTTTCTCTTAAGTTGATGCACCCCTGGTGAGCTGAATAATAATACATCTGGAGCCAAGTCCTCCTCCTCCATGTCTCTGCCATTTTACCTTGGAAAATTCCACATCATACAGCAGTGCCCAACGTGATCATTAAGTAAAACTGTAATTAAGGTGACATCGGCAGTTTCGGTAATTAGAGTCTTGCTGTAACTGTAAGGTAAAAATAACATTCTGTGCCGCCGCGGCCTGGGCAGCTGTGGGCTCACACTGATAATGTACCTCGGCAATTTAACATGACTAATGGTGTGAGCTCTTCTTCACAGGGGATTGTGTGTTAATCTTCAAAAGTTTCAGCTTCGCGGTTTATCCAAATCTTGCTTCTCTCTTGCTCTGCAATGGTCCTCACAGCTAGTTTCATCTTTCTTAGCTGAGTTTTCTGAAATCAGCTGTTATAACTGTACCAATAGGTGTCAGGTGCAACTCTAATGTTGATAGCCCCAGCAACAACCAGGCAGGGTGATCACTGGGTAAGGCTTGTGTTAGCCTCTTGTCAGCATTTGCCATATACACTCACATATGCCTAGTCTCAAATGTATTTTTTTTTCTGCATGTGTATGTGTGTGTTCTTGTGTGAATTTACGTACACCATGTGTGTACAGGAACCTGTGGAGATTATGAAAGGCCATGTGGGTACTAGGAAATAGGTTTTCTGCAGTAGGTGCTCTTGACTACTGAACCATCTATCCGGCTCAGCCCCTTTCAAAGAAGTGTCCTACACATTAGAATCTGGAAGTTTGTGGTCCCAGACAGTCCAACTTTAAGATCTGTTATGGTCCCCAAATGAAGTTACCCATTAAAGTAATCAGGAAAGGATTTCTGTTCATTACTTCCACTAATTTATTTGTGAACCCATTGAGTGTGACCCTTGCCCATTTGTCTCTTAGAATGTGCTTTGTTTTTAGATGCTCTTTATATATTAAAGCTTTAACTCTTTATTGTGATAGTAATTGTACATATATGTCCCAATTTTTTATTTGCTTTTCGTTTTCTTCAATATGTTTCACCAAATGACATTCTAAAAAAATGTTCAAAGTTAATGATCTTTTCTCATATAGTTGCTTGATATTGAGTTATAGCTAACATTTTCTCTAGTTATAATTTATGGAAGAATTTGCTCATGCTTTTCCTGCTAATGATTGTATGCTTTCATGTTAGCCTTTCCTATACTTTTAAGCACTGAGAGAAATTTCATTTCTAAAGAGGGACCACTCTTTCACCATTGCCTGAACATGAAAGGTTTTTTTTGTTGTTGTTTTGTTTTTGTTTTTTTAAATCACATTTTCCACATGACTTGGCAACAGGACTTTTACAATATCACTTTTGCTATTTTGCAACCTCAAAATGGAATTTCAGATCCGAAAAGACTTAGAACATTTAGCATCCATCAGCATTAACTTAGTGACATTAATCCAGGCAAGCCTAGAATTGCTTAATTGATAAAGTGTGGTCTTGTTTTTGTTCATTTGTTTTGTATGTATGTGTAATGTACCAAATTTCAGGAAGATAAAAGCAATTATCAATTGACAACATAATTATCTATTGATAATATGATAGTTACTACTGTTGTGATTATGGAGTAGGACATTATTGAAAATGGCTTGGTTAGAACCAAGCACTTAAAAGCTCCTGGAGATACTGCAATATTATTGTAGTATATAACTTCTCAGCCCAAAGTGTGGATAAAAATGTGCTTTTCAGTTTTGGATCCTGTACACCTAAAACCTTATTTTTTTCAAGAGGAATCTCATTATTTGTTGCACTGTGCTGGCCTTTGCTAGATAACTTATGTGGGATGTTGGATTTGGACGGAACACTCTCTGATCTTGGCTGTCAGCCTCTGCCGGGTGAGAATCTGCTTGCTTGGTGATTGCAACCTTAGCCTCTTTTCAGACTCTCCAAGGTAATATCAACGTTGAAATCAAGAGTTCTGAATTTGCATATTCAAACTCAAAGTGAGGGTTGGCAGATGGCTCAGCAGGTAAAGGTGCTTAGAGCCAAGCCGGAGTACTGGAGTCTGACTCCTCAGACCCACATGGTGGAGGGAACTGAGTCCTACAAGTTGTCATTTGTTCTGTGGCATGTACACACACACAGACACACACACAAACACACACACACACACAAAGTGAGAGAATATTTTCCTGTTCTAACCTGCCGCTTTAAAAATGCATTCAGTGCTTATGTTCCATTGAGTCTGGAGAAACAGGGATTTTTGAGCTTGAGGCTGAGAACAAAAAGAAAGGAGAAATTTCTTACTTAGGATGTGACTTCCTTTTACCCGCCGATGTGGCTGGTCTAAACTCTCATTCTGACAGCTTTGCATCAATTGTGATCTACTGGCAAGTCACCTTCCTGCTTGGTTTTCTTTAGACCAACTCAACACACACCTTCTGCAACCTCGTCCATCTCTGTTAGCGGGGTGACCTTCCTTTATCGAGGTGTTTCTTTTTATTGTTCTTTTGATCCATTTGTCTATGTATTTCTGTAAGCCTGGAATGTTTTGTTCAGCTGTGTATGCTTCTGTATGTATGCTCCATGGACTACACCTGGTACAAGACGTGAGCAGTAGTCTGTCCTTTGACCTGTTTTTCTTTTAGGGGTGTCATGAGAACAAATGTCAAAGAAGCATGCATTGACATGTCGTCATCTCTTTACGTTGGCACTTGCTTTGCTACCAATAATTATTTAACTTCTATGATGTCTCTTGCATCTATGTCTCAAGGCATAGATGTTTAGAACATTTCCTACCCAGACTAACACGCAAAACTCAAGTTAATACTCAGGGTATTTTGATATATAATAAACTTGAGTGATACCCTAATCAGGAGATGCTATCACAGAGATCTGTTATCCAGGCACAACAATTAACATACTATGAATATTTCAGAGTAGGCACAGACAGTACAAATTGCACCATGAATAATTACACATGGAAGACATAATGAATCTTTGTGTGATTGAAAGCCTGACAGAAAATCAAAGGACCAAAGGGAGCCATGCAGTGGATGAAAGGGAAAAATTGAAAACTAGTAAAGCATGGTAAATCTGTTCCTAGCCTGGAATTAGAAGGTAAGAATTAAACAGCCCCAGTAACACCTCTTCAAGGCTTATGAAAACACTCCACTTGGCAGTAGATAACTTTCATCCTGACAATGCGATTGTGTAAGTTGGTGGCTCTGTAGAAAACTCTAGAAACAATCGCCTAACTCATTCCATTTTAGTTTATCATGGTTCTCCAAAACATTTTATAAAATAAGTTTATTTAATTTTTAAATTTTGCATATATGTGTATGTGTCTATGTGTGGGTATGTTTGTGTCAGGGCAGTATCCACAGAGGTCAGAAAAGGGCAGTGGATCTCCCAGGTTGGAGTTATACTCCCAGTGGTTGTGAACCTTCAAGATCCTCCTGGAAACATACGTCTGGTCATATGCAAGAGAGGCAAGTGCTCTTAATCCTTGAGACAGCTCTCTGGCCTATTTTCTGGTTGTTTTAAATGTTGTAAGATACTGGGAGAAAATGCTAGAGAAACATAATATTACAATTTCTGCCTCACTTTTTGACTAAGTCTTGGTAGAAAATGCCTATAAGCAATCTAGAGTGGCCTTTCCTGGGCAGTTTCCAGGCTGTATGACTTGTGGATAGTTGACATCAGCATGCATGCTTGAGTTTGGACATGTGTGCACATGAATGCTGGAAAAAATTGCATCATGTGACACATGCTACATCCTGGATATCATTAGAATCTTATACGCCATAACTGTATAACCCATGGAATCTTAAGTCCGAAAGACACAGAAGGATTGTTTGTTTGTTTCCATTCGGCCCATCAGCTCTTCCTGTCTTACTTGGGAATTGTTGATTTGAAGAAGAAACATTGAGATTTGTGGTGTGATTTTCTGGTTAGCTTCAGCTATCAATTTGGTACATCTGAGAGGGAGTCTTAGTTGAAGGACTGCCCAGATCAGACTGGCCTATGTGCTTGTCTATAGGATATTGCCTTGATTGTAAATTGAGGTAGTGAGACTCAGCCCACTGAGGGTGGCACCACTCCTTATGCAGATGGTCCTGGGAGGCATAAGAAGGCTGAGCGTGAGCTTGCATGCCAGTCATTGAGCATCATCCTCTGTGGTTCCCTCTGTACTCCTTTGATTTCTTGAGGTAGGCTCCTTGATTGGAGATAATGCTGTATAGATTAGCAAGCCAGCCTTTCTTTCAGGTTCTCATAATTCTCTCAAACACTCCCCTAATATCTCTCTCTGTCTCTCTGTCTCTCTCTTTCTCTCTCTCCTCTCTCTCTCTCTCTCTCTCTCTCTCTCTCTCTCATCAGAGTGTTTCATCATAGCAACAGAAAGGGAAATTTAAAAAAAATAAAACAAAAAACCCTTGGCTTCCTGAAGTACTAAGAGGCTCAGTGTTCCGTTCAAGGCAGACAGCTTCGCTGTTCTCATAATGCACATCTTGAAAGGCTGCATTAAGTCTTTCAGATTTAATTAATTAGCCCTATATATGTTAGATCTGAACACCGAAGATAAAATTTCTGAAGTCAGCCGTAACGTTTGCATCGGGCTAAATCAAGAAAAACGAAATAGTGTCAGCAGTAAAGAGTCTGTGTGTGTTAAGGGCTGGGTTTCCTAGTCAGATGAATCCTGTATGAGGCCAAAGGAAAAGAGAACAAAAGCCGCAGCAGTGAAGTTACCCACCTGTAGCCAGTTATGGTCCTCTTCTTCTTCATTCGGACTTGTGCATTTGCTTAGTTTCTTGACAAATATGCAAAGCATTTCCCCATGGAGGTCCTTTCTTTCCAGGTATTTTCCTATCAAACGCTTGAATGGAAAGAACAGCTGGCCAGGGCCACAGAGAGACATTAGGAAGGAAACAGCAGTTGCTGAGACAGTGAAGGCTCTGAGCAGACGTAGTGGGATTCGGAGTTTGGCTTTGTGCTACTGGAAGAGCAATGACTTTTGGCAGATACATTCATTCTTACATTTCCTACCGTTTCACAGTATTACCAACTGCAGATTGGAAGCCAACCCCAGCCCTTATTTTACAAAATCTATAAACATCTTTATTTAGAATGCAAACAGGGAAGAAAGATATTGATGACAATATTGGTCATTTCTCCCCTCAAACTGCTGATTCAGTTCTTACTCAGTTAAAAATTCAAATTCTGTGTTCTCTGACTGAAGATGCTGAACATATACATTTTTTTTTTTGAGCAATTAGATTTCTTGGATCAATCAAATTTGTTGCATGAGAGGACTAAGCATGAATTTCATGTATCATTGTTCCATTTTAAACCAAACACTTCTGAATATGTTCTAGGAACTTTCATAGGACTATAGGGTCAGAGCCCTGATGTTTAACAGTTGTGTGCCTGTAGGTTGGCACTAACCCGCCTTATAAATGGTAATGATCAGATTTACTTTCGTTTCTTGTAGTGCTATGAAAAATTTCCATAGTTGAGTTAGGGAGATGGCTTAGTGGCTAAGAACATTTAGTGTTCTTTCAGGGGACTGAAGTTTGATTACCAGCACCCGTATTGGACAGCTTTCAATCATCTGTAAATTCAGCACCAGGGAGGTTCTATGGCTCTGACCTCTGTGGGTGCCTGCACTTACATGCGCACACACACACATACACACACACGGAGAGAAGAGAGAGAGAGAGAGAGAGAGAGAGAGAGAGAGAGAGAGAGAGAGA
>NW_021604632.1:2416526-2418296 GCF_004785775.1 Grammomys surdaster
AGAGAGAGAGAGAGAGAGAGAGAGAGAGAGAGAGAGAGAGAGAGAGAGAGAGAGAGAGAATTGAAAATAAAAGTAAATTTAAAGAAATTGCCAGCATCTTGGAGTACTCTGAAAACCTAGATGACTTCAGGGCCCATTAGCTATAATAAAATGGGGTATATCAGACTTTCACCCAGGAAGCAGATGAGATGGCACAATACTCTTGAGTTCTATTCCCAGAACTCATGTATAAAAACCAGATTGTAGTGGTACACATCTTAAAACCCAGCATCCCTACAGTGAGTAGAGTGGCAGAGGCAGGAGGATTGCCCTGAAGCTCTGAACTGTCTAGCTTGTAACACATGGCACAAGAGCCAAACACAAGACCCTGCCTCAACAAGGTGGAAGGAGAGAAACAACTCCTAAAAGTTGTTCTCTGACCTCCATTATGAATATTTTAGCACTCTTTTTAGTTGTCTAGAGATGGGTGAAATTTTGTGTTTTTATAATGTGGATAGTACTTACTTAGCTCATGATAGGACCACCTACAGAACATCAAATATGGCTCTTATACTTCTAAGACAGCTGATTCTGTAAAAGAATAAACAGACACATAAGCGTGCTTACATTTTCATAATAGGCTGACAGTTGATTGACAGTGGAGTGACACAGGCTGTGTGTGTGTTCTCCTTGCAATAAAGCACTGATTTTATATGACTATCACACATTCTTTAGATACTATGAAATTAGTAATAATGAAGTCTCAGCTGCTTCTGTTAAATCCCGATGAGAAGTTCTCTCAGATGGCATCTGAACATTTACAGTGAAGGAACACTCTATAGACTAATATGACACACTTGTACAGTCTTACAGTAACACAACAAATACTAGCATGCTCTCAGTTGACATTTATAAAGACAGACATAGAGCTTGGGGTAGCTAGGACAGCATAACAGCTGCTTCTTTCGTAAGAATTTTAGAATATTCCATGACAGTAGCATTTGTCCAAAAACCTGTGTAAGTGATACTTGCCAAACAAAGCTGGTCAAGGGGAGAGAATACTCAGAGCCCTGGGGAGAGGTTATCATGGAGAAACATTCTAAATATATTGGTATTTACCCTACTGGGAATTAGGAGAGGTCGGGTCTGGGAGCCATTTGATATCTTCACATGTTCAAGGTTATGTTGGGAAGAAGGAATGCCTACAACTCATGTAAGCATAAATGTCCTAAAGGATGATGATAAGCTACTACCTGGTAAATTCACACATTAGGGAAGACTTTCTAAGAAACCATTCCTATCCATCTCAGACCAGAAAGAGCACAATGGGGCCTTGCACAGGTATCTCATGCTTCAGCTGCAAAGAGAGCTAACTTCGAATCCAAGGAGCTAGCTCAGTGGAGAACGTACTAGCGGCATAAGCATGAGGACCCGAGTTCAGATTCCCAGCACCCACATAAAGAAGCCAAGGGCAGTGGTTTGTACCTATGATCCCAGTTCCCTGGGGTGGGGGTGGGGAGAATGATTCCCAGAGCTTGGTGACTGTTTGGCCTAGCCAAATCAATGAGCTCCAGTTTCAGTGGGAGCTATCTCAAGAAACATGATGCAAAATGACTGAAGAAGACACACAATATTGTTACCTGGCCTTTTCATGTGCACACACTCACACACACACACACACACACACTCACACACACACACACACACACACACACACACACACAGGGAAGGGAAGAAGGAAGGGAGGAAGGGAGGAAGGGAGGAAGGGAGGAAGGGAGGAAGGGAGGAAGG
>NW_021604632.1:2418396-2432863 GCF_004785775.1 Grammomys surdaster
AGAGAGAGAGAGAGAGAGAGAGAGAGAGAGAGAGAGAGAGAGAGAGAGAGAGAGACTTATAATGCAATATGTCCCTGGTTTCAGTCCTTTGGTCTCTGGTAAGTCATTGAAAGCAAAGGAGATAGATTCTCACAGAGCCAAGACTGGCAGTGCTCAAATACAATCTGATTTTGTTCTGTTTGAAAATGCTTTGTAGTAGCATAATGTTCCTACGTGTCAGGAGATGCAGGAATTCAAATGAGCTCAGGGAAAAGGAAGGAAAGCATGAGAAGACACGTTGAAGTCCCCCAGTGCCGAACAGATGGCATCAAACCAAAATCGAGGGTGATAATCAATGTCAAAACATCTTAGGGTTCTATTGACAGGAGGTGTAGGGATGAAAGCTAATCTGAGATGCTTAATGAAAAATGCAAACGGAGAGAGAGAGAGAGAGAGAGAAGGAGAGAGAGAGGATGGATGGAGAAAATGGAGAGACCCAAAAGACGTCTTAGGGCAGAATATGAACCACAACTGAAGCCAAATGTAAGTTATTTCTAGCCTTTTTCAAATAGTAAATACAAAGCAGAGAAGTTAACAGCGGGCAAATTCTGACTGTATCACTGTTCATTTGACTTTATTTAGAAGTGCCCATGAATGCTACTGATGGATGGATTAATATCCCTGTGCTACTATCATTTGAGTTTGCCTGCCACCTCCCCAGAGCTTCCTATGAAGGAAGCTTTGTCCCTAGGATGGCTGCATTGAGGATGGTGGGATCCTAGAGACATATGGCTTGGACAATTAGGGTCTGTGCATTTACCAAGGGCTAATATTCATTCTGAGATATGACTTAGTTCTTGGGCTTTTTCAACAAGCTAAATAGGCAAAGCCCTAAGTCTTGAAGTTTGAGCCTAAAAAACTGTAAAGTAAATTAATTAATTCTCCCTGTGTATAAATGCCCAGCATTGGGTATCTTGTTATGGCAACAGAAGGTGAACACCACATATGTCTATATTAATTTCTAAGATGTTGCATGATGAAGCTCCAAAACAGGTATATAGCATGGGGTTTGTGCTTTGGCATAGATTATCTGTTCTCCCATCAAGTGTGATCTTGGACATCGCTGAGTGAATTTCCACACATTACCTCACACACTAGCCAGTAGGCAGCAGCTATGTCAAGCTGTATCCTCAGACTAATGGTTCTGCAACACCCCTGATGGAAGGCATGACTAGCTAGCAATAAGATTGTGGCAGAGATGTTTTATAAGGAGACACTATTTTTTTATTTTATTTTATTTTTATTTTATAAAGAAGCCTTCTTTCACTGTCTGGAGCATACCAGAGACTTTTTAGTTTCATACATGTCTGTCTTCTTAGTGAGTGTCTCATGTGATTGACAGCCCCCATATCCCAGAGATTTAAAAGGAGGACTTATGAAAAAAAATTTCCCTGAAATTTGGCAGAACGTAGTCAGGTAACTGTGGGTGATATGAATACCAGCATCTGCAACATTTTTAATTTTTGAACAAAACAGAAAACCAAAGGGGGGGGGAGGAATCAAGCTCTAACTGGCTTAAATAATTTAGAAAATTTATTGACATACATTTGAAATACATGAAAGCCACAGAATTCAGGCATGATTTCATCAGGGCTTTGAAGTATTTTCCTATAATCCCAGGATATTTGATCCCCTGTGTTATGTGTTAGAGACGGGAACAGTTATTCTCCCTCAATGTCTCCAATCCCAAAGAAGACAACACATGGGTGCAGGCAGAGTCAATGGCCAAATTCCTTTTCCAGCAGATAGGTCAGGGAAGCTAAGTGTTATCTTCTAGAATGCAGACTAGACAGTGCATAGCAATTAGGCTGACCTTTAGTGTGTGGACTTTCAAGTCTTGGACACTTGGTGTATCATATCTCCTCCTGGTACCCACCCCTGAGTGGTCTGGGTAGTCTACTTTCTGGGCAGGTGAGGCTTTTTTAGAGCCTGTCCCTACTCACTATTCAATCTGTTACAGTTAGATATATTAGGTGCAATAGAGAAAGGTGTAAAGGTGAGATGTTAACCTGAGTAAAAGGCAGTGGAAGCATTTGAAGGTGACTTGCAGGTAGAGTTGGCTGGAACCTGCAAGATCAGCTTTGTAGGTTTTCCCAAGCCCTACCCTGATCTTACTGCTTACCCTGGCTGTCTCTTACTCCATCTTCAAACCCTCGTATATCATCTTCAGTGTTGTTCAGCCATAACATCTTACATAAAATTCCTTTTAACCTTAAGGATATAACAGTTTCTATGCCGAGTTTCTCTATGGTCACAGAAATGCTCCCAGGAGCAACTGGGTGTCATAAACTTCCCAGGAAAGAGTGAGCTTCATCCTCACAAGTTCTGCAGCCAAGGAAAGACCATGAATCCAGTAGCTCATTCATAGGGTACTGACTGTATTTGAACCAGTGTGGTTAGACAGATGAGGTTTCCTTAAATGGTTTAGTCGTGCCATGAGCCTATCTTCCAGGTAGGGCAGGGGTCCAAGATTATAAAACATTGAAAGTAGACAAACGTTTGGGGAAGGTAACAAAATTTTGCAAGCTTATTTAGCGGATATCATTTATAACTATTAGTATATAATTATTGTGGAAATTCACAGGGTAATTATGACAATAACTATGTACTAACTCTACACCCATGTGACTGAAGCCACAAAATAGCATTATTCTAATTGCTCTGCTAGTTTTAAATTATATATTTTAGGTATACTTGTATTTGTATATCACAGCGCAATTTGGGATACGTATGTGTCATTTTTAGCTAGGGCACACTTCTGTGCTACATGCAATCACTGTTGGTCACTCTTCTTATTCCTGATACATTAAGAAAAAAACACACACACAAGCACGGTGATGGTGATGGTGAATTTGGTTATTTCTGGAAGCCTCTCATGCTCTCCTGTGATCTGCTCAGTTTGCTGAGGTTTGACACGGGCAAACAACTACACTTGAGCTCCACTTCCAGTGGGCTGCCCATAACAACCAACAATGGAAACTGCCACCTACATGTAGGTCCCTCTTGTCTTTCACTTTCTAGGAGTAGGGGTGTTATTCCTTCTGTTCTTAGCTCCACCTGGCTTGTTGGTCCTCCCCCTCTATCTCTCTACCCCTTTGTTGTGTAGCATGAGTTAATCTCCAGCTCACCTCTGTTCCCTGTTAGCCACTTCATCTTGTTCACCACCATTGTGGCTGGTGCCACATATTAACTACCCTCTATTGAGTTACATAGACCTGGTGTTCATATTCCTGCCTGACTCTCACTGATAAACATCACTAAACTTCAACATCCTGAAATTCCTAGTTTATTAATGATCCCCCCCCACACCCAGGAATAAAACCTATTCTTTACGGTCCTAGTGTGATTTATTTATTTATTTTTCTAAAAATATAGATTTCCTGATTTAAAGCATTACTGGGGCTTTCTTTGAAATCTATAATTCCTACAGTGATTTAATTCCTTTACTTCAAAAAGGTGTGTGTTGAAACATATTAAAACCAATTATAAGCATATTATTGAAAAAACACTATTTCTGCTAGTTTTGATCAAATTCCCTTATTGGGTCATCTTTGAAATAAAATTGCAGGCATCTGTTTTATGAGAAATGGCATATGGAGGGGGAAAGACCATACCATTGTAATTAAAGCTTAGATGGTCTATTGAAACACACTCGTATTGAGCATACAACACTTTGGTAAACCACACAAAATACACTTTGTGATGGCTGGAGCCCCGAGAGCATCGATCCCCTCAATGGCTGGGTCGCCTTTCAGATGATGGAGGCTTTGTACATTTGTCTTTGTGATGAATTGATCGGTCACCAGGAAAAGAAATTTACTGCAGCTGGGATAGGCCAACGTGAATAAAATGCTGACATGACTTGGGGACTCCAGGGAGCTCCAGGGCTGACCTGGTTCCTCTGTTTTCTGCAGGGAGCATATGGGCACCTAAGGACAGTCACAAATCCGGTCTGTATCACACATCTGGGCTCCTCTTGAGTGGCTTTCAGTTTGTATCCCTGGTCTACTAACCTACTCCAGGAAGGATCAAGCTGAACTTTGACCCTAGGTTACCCTTCCTGTGGTGCAAACACGCATGTGCGTGGAGAGTGATATAAGGGTCCGTTTCATCGTCAGAAGACAGGATAGACGCCCCGCCCCCGCCATCATTTGCTATCGCTTGTACCACGCTGCATGTCACCGTGTCCTTTTATAAAACAGCCCTTTGCTGATGTTGTTGTTTAATAAAACAATTTCGCAGGACTTGTGTAAACACAGAAAAAGAATATTCTCAACAGAGCTTACTTGTTTCTCAATGCCATAATCCCATTCATTCCCATAGCAATGTCTGTGGCCAGCACAAACGTCCTTCTGTGTTTTCATCCATGTGTGTGGTGGGCACTGTATTTTCATGTTATCACTCCCTAACTTCGTCTTTGCTGCAGATGTCATTTGTCACCGTTGATTGGTATTTGTCACTTCTAATTTGTTACTGCTGAGGTAGTTGGGGCTTTGAAACCAGGGAACCTTTGTTATAATTGAATATAAAATAAAGCTAATTAAATTTTAGTGAGGTCTTTCTGCTGAGAAAGGCTCACAGACCTAAGGGCGTGCACTTTGTCATTGTGTGCTTCCAACCATGAGTGAGAGGGAAGTCACTTATTTAAGTAGATGTGTTTAATGGATGTGCAGTTGCCTCCTGGAGTCCCTAGAATCATCAAATTTTAATGTCAATTTCTTTAATTTTGATGCCACTTTTTTTCTATAATCAAACGCATTATACCTCTAATAGGCACAATTCACCTCCTAGACCTGTGAAAGTTCTGGTCTCTAGAAGTTACATCGTCTCTCTTACATAATGTCCTGGCTAGCTTTAACTGTCAACTTGACGCAACCTAGAATTATCTGGGAAGAGAATCTCAATGGAGGAACTACCTGGACCAGACTGCCCTATGGGTATGTTTTGGGAGGCTTGTGGTAGTTATAAATTGATTGTGCTTGTAAGGTTGGTTTGTGTGTTTTATGGATTTGTTCTTGTTTTTGTGTTTAATACAAGTTAAAGTCATCTGGAAAGAAGGACTAGCAACTGAGAAAATGCTTTCCTTCAGATTGGCCTGTGGGGCATTTTCTTGATTAGTGATTGATATGTGATGGTCCAGCCCACTGTGAGTGGTGCCACTACTGTCTAGTTCTTCCTAGTTATATAAGAAGTCAAGCTAATAGATCCATGGTCTCTGCTTTAGTTTCTGCCTTAAGTTTCTTCCTTATGTCTTAGAACACATAAGTCAAACAAACTCTGTCCTCCTCAAGTTGCTTTTGGGCATAATGTTCACCACAACAATAGAAACCCATTTAAAACATTAATGAAGGAGGGCCAGCTCCATTGTGGGTGACACCATCCCTACAAGGGTAGTCCTGAATTATGTAAGAAAGCTAGAGGAACATTAACCTGCCTGCTACACAGCCAGAATCCTTTTCCATGGTTCCTGAGACACTATTTTATTTTACCATTTTATTTGGCTGTGAAGTGAGTTCCATAGCTAGAAGTAATACTATGTAGAATACCAAGCAGACTTGCTTTCAAGTTCCCACACTTAGCTCCTGTCTTGACTTTCCTCAATGCTGGACAGTGACGTGGAATTGTAAGCCAAGTAGACACTTTCTTCCCTTCTTTTGCTACTGGATAGTATGTAATCACAGTGACAAGAGTGAAACCACACAAGTGCCTGAAGGAGAACCATGGTTGTAGTCTACAGAGCTAGGGATACGACCCAGGACTTTTGAGGTGGGACTCCATGTTATCTCATGAACTCTTAAAGGCAGGCAATTTCTTCTGCCAATGGTCAGAGATCTGTGATGGGAGAATCTTGGGGAGATGAGTCGTGAAAATTAGTAGGACTCACTGGTGCTGATCATGAGGAGAGAGAAAGGCAAATGTAGAACTCATATATACATCAGATTCTAAAAAGAATTACACTTAAATTGAAAAGAAAATCAGCTGTCATCTAGAAAATCAATCTAGAACTTCGGTATGGTCCTCAGTGAACAGCGAACAACCAAAATGGACCTTACTCCTAAAACTATGAGGAGTGAATTCTGAAAGCAGCTTGGCTGAGCAAGGGTCTGTACTCTGTCTACAGCCAAAAGAGGCACAGCTGTGGTGATTTTACACCTGTGCCTGGCTTCTGGATGCATTACTACAAGGTCATATACATTTTTTGTTATCTAAAACCACTGCATTTGGGACAGTTCATTGCAGCACCAGAAAAAATTCCATCATGGTGTTGAAGTCTCCATTTCTTCTCTCATAAACAACTGGAAATGACTTTCAACCATCACTGGAATCTTTTCCTTCCCACCAGCTTTGGGGAGAACATGGTTTCTGGAAATGGCTCCAATCAGAGCTCCTGTTCCACATTCTTTTCATGAGCATTGCCATACCCTTGACAAGAACAGAGACTGGATTCCCCTGAACTTGGGTAAACTTTTGGGGCTACCACAAAAGAAACCTGATAGAAGTGCTTCCGGCACTAGGTCAAGAAGGGCCAAGATGCTTCTGCTGGCTTCTTTTGTGATCTCTACTTTGGGAGGGATCCTTTGGTTGCCATCTGGAAAGTCTGCTACTCTGAGATTGCTATGTAGAGAGACAGTCGACCACACAAGGATGGAAAGGGTTGCCACCCAACTCCACACATCCCAGTCCCTAAATACTCAGATTGTACATGTGTGAGTGAAGAAGCCTTCAAATCAGCCCTTGCCAACAGCTGCCTAAGGTCACTGGGAAGAAACATAGTTGAGTGTAATGTAACAAGTGGCTGGAAATACAGCTCTGAATTTTGGGCTCTGAATACAGTAGGAATTTGTGCAACACTGTATGATTTTTGGTTTTGTATTAGATATAAGAAAATCCCTACATCCAGCATTCAGTCAGTAATTACTGTATTTAACTCTACGAGTTCATTGACCAGTATGGATGGGTTTTGTTCTCAGTTATTATTTATTTGTTATTTATTCATTTAATTTAGAATTATGGAGTATCTTCTAGATCTTTCCACCTTCCTTGTGTCTAGTGATACAAAGTCTCTGAAAGCCACGTGCTTCTGAGCTGCTCTGCTTTTTCTTTATAAAGTGAATCACAGTTTTATAAGGTGGTGCCTCCACTTCATTGACTGAAGACTGTTGATGCTTTATTTTTCTTTCAGTGCCTGGGGGACCTGGAATTGGCTTATAGAAATCCATCACTATGCTCCAGAAGTGAACTAGATGGATCTGTTTTCAATTTCTATTGATTCAAGGGGAAACAATGGAGCAATATTTAAAACATAACCCAAACTAAAACTTGCTTTTGTAATCCTTGATGTCGATTCCAACGTACAGCCCACGTACAAGTTTCAAAAACTTCCTGGCAGCTTTTAGCTCTTAATCCTTAGCAACAATTGAAAACCTCTACTTCTCCTGTCTTGTCTGAGGACATTTTGTACCGCTCAGTACAAACTTGAATAATCCCTTATTCTAACTGTAGTTGATTTTGAAACCTCTTTTGTATCTATCCTCTTTAGCCCACACCCTTAAGAATTCCATACAGAAGACTCTGAGATGGCCAATATTTTAATATCACCCTGAAGCAGTATACTAAGCTGTAGAGACTTCCAAGAGACGAGAGCAAATATCCAGTTTAAATTCCAGCATTCGAAGACGTGGCATCATTAATCCAAAGAAACAAATTAGCTGCTGGCACTGCCAGAATTGGAAAAAATCAATTTAGCACTCCATGCCGGAGACATTCTCCCTGGAGGTGTGTTGGGGACTCTGAGTGTGCTCATGGCCTTGCTGTCTTATTAGGCTGCAGAACTCAGCAAGCAAAATCCTCTCCACGATCATTTGTTTATTGGGAGCCATGACATCAGTCACTGCCTAAGAAAATCGTGAATCTATTTAAAAGAATGCTTCTCCTCATGCACTGCCAGTGTAGGCGGTGATTAATTTCAGAATATTCCATTGTCATCTCTGGGAATCTTTGTCACTTTATATTGTTTTATATCTTGGCTTGCCACCCCATGCCCACCCTCATACTCCCCCAGTGGGTCAGTAGTTAGTGCATTAGCTGCTCACCATCTCAGGGAAAGGCTGACAGGAGAAAAAACAAGGAAACGAGACCTCTTCCTGGCATTCAACTACCAGCATCCCAGGCTCTCCTCTGCCTGAGGTGACAGCTAAGGAGAAACAAACTTTGGATCCATCCAATCAACATCTCCCAAATGCAAGTCTGCTTGTTGGTAACAACAGGTTGTTGTATTAGGGAGGTGCTTTCCAACAGGGATAATGAAAGATAAGTGTGCGCTCCCTTCTTTAGACAGACATCCTCTTCACTGTCATGGTGCCTCAACCCCAGAGCACTTAGACAATAAGTAAAATACCTGACAAATTGTTGAAGAGCATCGAAGTGGACTGAGTTAGTTGTTGCCATTACAAAGCCACATGCCCCAAGCTGATCAGAGCAGCCCAAACATATTATTTCACTGTTCAGGACGCTAGAAATCCCAAGTCAGATGATTACTGGGAGCTACTCCTGGAAGCTCTGGGTAGGCATCTTTCCTTGTCCCTTCTGACTTCTTCTGGCTCTTAGAGTTCCTTGGTTGGAAGTATCATAACCTTAATCTCTGCAGCAACGCTCCCAGGCCCTTCTTCCTTCCCATCTCTTCTGATGTCTGCCTTTTTTGGTATCTTAAAGGAATCTTATTTACTTATTGTGTGTTTGGGTTGGGGCACAGATGTGCCAGGGTTCAAGTGTGGAGGTCAGAGGACAACTTTCAGAAGTTAGTTCTCTCCTTCCACTATGTATAACCCAGAAATTAAACTCAGTTGATCTGGCTTTGTGGGAGGTGCCTTTATCCACTGAGCTTTGTAGATGTTACCGCCCCCGCCTCACCACATACACACCCCAGTATCTCATATAGCAAAGGGTATGTAGCTGAGAAGGGCTCTGATCTTCTGATCCTTCCTGTATTGGCTGTTTTTGTGTGTCACATAAGTTAGAGTCATCAGAAAGGAAGAAGCCCCAGTTGAGGAAATGCCTCCTTGAGATCTAGCTATCAGGCATTTTCTCAATAAATGATCAGTGGGGGAAGGCCCAGACTATTGTGGGTGGTGCCATCCCTGGGCTTTGTGGTCCTGGATTGTACAAGTAAGCAGGCTGAGCAAGTCATGTGAAGCAAATCAGGAAGCAGCTTGCCTCCATGGCCTTTCCATCAGCTTCTGCCTCCAGGATCCTGTTCAGCTTGCGTTTCTGCCCTGCCTTCCTCCAATGATGTTCTGTGATCTGGAAGTATAAACAGAATAAACTCTTTTTTCCCCAACTTGTATTTTGGTCATGGTACTTTGTCACAGCAATAGAAACCCTAACAAAGACATGTACTTCTTCATCTTCTGAATGGTGGTTTTTGTTTGGTTGATTTTTTTGTTTGCTTTTACTTTGTTTGTTTTCTAATGAAGACATGACCCATTGGCTAGAGGACTTGCCTTGACTTTGGAACTTCTCTAAAGACTATCTCTAAACAAGTCTATATTCTCAGGCACCAAGGATGAGAGCCTGTGGACATCTAGTTATTGGGAAATACAGTTCAACAAGTGTACTTAAAAATATTTCATCCATCCTTTTCAAAGCACACATCCCTCATTGAGCTTCGTCTCTGGCTATTTTGTTTTGCTTTCCTATGTTTTCTTCCACAGACCAGTCACTGGGTCACCAGACTCCAGACCTCTGTCTCAGTGTTTTCCAGACAGCTGCTGTTCCATAAATATCTCCTGACTGACAGCATGGCTGTTTGTTTGCCATGACACATTGACCTTTTCAAGACCCGCTCAAGCAACAAGGAAATGTGGTCTGAGCAATAGCCCACCAAGCAGATGAACTTCTGGACTCAAACTACACTAGAGTACTGTCTCAAAGGGAGCTTTTGTGGAACACACTGTGAATTAAAGCACAGGCCTAGAAGCCATTAGTAGCATTGGTGGCTTGTTGAAGGAGTGGGGAAAATGTCCTAAGCAAGTTATTGAAGGCAAGAACCAGAAAGGAATGTCTCAATAGAGCCGACTGTCTTTTTAGCTTTCATTGTGTCAAAGAAGATCATTACCAAGTTAAAAGGAAAGTATGGGCCAAGGAAGAACAGCAGGAGATCTGAATCCACTCAGCTCTGACTGACTCAGTAATAAAGTGGATTCTCGAGTTATCTCCATAATTATCGATACTGCTCTAGGGTGAAGGGTGTTCCCTTTTGGTTTGATAAAGACAGAATGGATGCTTTGGGAAGAATAAACTAATCAATGGCTTTATATGATGGCTAAATTGACCTTCCCTTTGAAGATCATTAATACTTAAAATGAAGACTGTATTTCAGAAAATTATATTTCAAAACACTGTGTGCATGTGTGTGTGTATGTGTGTGTGTGTGTGTATGTGTGTGTGTGTGTGTATGTGTGTGTGTGTGTATGTGTGTGTGTGTGTGTATGTGTGTATGTGTGTGTGTGTGTGTACATGAGTATTCAATTTTGTGTGCACAGAAGATCACATTGCATAGAATTGATATTAAGGTCAGATAAAGCAATTATTGTTTACGAGTCGAGAAAAGTGATAGATGTTGACATGGCATAAATTTTACCACATTTTAGGGTACCTTTAAAAACAATAAAACTGCAAAGTAATTTTCTTTTTTCCTTTTAACTCAATTTACTAGGTATTTTATTTCAGCTACACAGAAAATCTCTGGCCTCCACTACATTTTTTCTTCATTGTCTGTGTTATGTGGCTTCCTGGGGGTGGGGGTGGGGTCTACTGTTGGCTGTGTAGCAAAGATTCAAGGAAGCTTTCCTGATAACATGTGCAGCTGGGAGCATCATTAGAATCCTCTGCTAACTGTATTATCCCCATAAAGGCTTGCCAAGGAGTCTGGTCATCCCTTATGTTGTCTGAGGTACATACATGTTTTCCCTGGTACTTCCAATTCCAGGAATTTCTTCATTTCTCTGGTAGCTTCAGTTCTTTGAGTGAACTTTAGCCACACTAAAGCATGTCCCCCAAATTGAGCTCAGGATCATAGTAACTGGGCCAGCCATCTGTTCCACACACCAGTGAGTACCACTAGGTATGGTCAGCCTGGACTTTCCCATAGGAGCTGTTTCTAGGATACAAGACAGGGCAGGGAAGCTTCCTGAAGCACTTGGCCAAAGCAACATGTCCCAGCACTAGGCTGTACACAGAGGCATTACCAAGAAGCTTTGATGGCCTTAGTGTGCTTTAGCTAAGAACTTCTCCTGTTTTGTTTCTCTATAGCATCTTCTCTATCAAGGTGGGGAAAACGTCCAGAGTTTTGGGTTTCAAGCAGATATCAGCACAGACTGTGGCGGACAACTGGTCAGGAAATAGGAAACATTTGTAATTTGAGTCCAAGTTGGGATGTGTTCAGAGACATTCTGGTTTCCTGCAATACCTTGTACAATCCATTGTGCACAAGACAATTTGGCTATGTTTTTCATACATTTCCATGATTAAAAATTAACCGCTGGGCATAATGAACCCTGGAGACCTCGATTTTCAGCACCCAGTCAGTTCAGCTCTGGACTGGTTAGTTTTCATTGTCAACTTGATACAACTTAAAAGTCACCTGGGAATAAGGGTTGTCAATTAAAGAATTGTCTTCACCAGACTGACTTGTGGCTGTGCTTTGACCAATAATTGATATGGGAAAGCCCCGCCCCAATGTAGATGGCACCATCTCTGGACAGGTATGCAAGTTGACTGCATGTGAGTGAGTAAATCAGGAAGCAGTGTTCCTCTATGGGTTCTGCTTGAGCTCCTGCCCTGATTTCACTCAGTGACAGACTATAACCAGAAGTATAAGTGAAATAAACCCTTTCCTTCTCAAGTTGCTTTTCCTCATAGTGATTATCACAGTAACAGGAAAGCATACTGGAACAGGCTCTAGGTCTGAAAGACCTGTTAGCTGCTTAATTTAGTGCAGGTCCCAGTGGGAACGCCTTTAATCCCAGTACTAGGGAGGCAGTGGCAACCAGATCTTGATTAACTCAGGGCTAGCCTTATCTACAGAAAAAGCTCCAGGCCAGCCAAGGCTACATACTGACCCTGTTTTAAAAACCAAACACTTCCCCCATTGAAAACACAGCCAGAGTCTGCCTATTTAAAATGAATATGCTTCTTCTTACTTGTTTTTGAAGGAAAGTCTAACTCTGTAGGCCAGACTGGCATGAACAGACTGCAGGAATCCTCCTGCCTCTGCTGGGGTCACAGGCACCAGCTCTCATGTTTTTTCTCCTTCTACTGAACATCTCTTTCTCCTCCTTCTTTGGGGCAGTGCTTCATGGGAGGCTGACTTCTAACCCTCTGTGTGGATAAGAATTAAATCTTGATCTTTTTTGCCTTTCGGTCACTTCTGGGTCTATGCTGTCATGCCTTACATCTCTGTGAGTGAGTATATGTTGTGTGTGTGTGTGTGTACATATCCCTTTTCTTATCAAATAAACTCTGATATTTGTGACTTAGACCAGAATGGAAAAAAAATTAATATAACAATGAGAAATGAGATAGTCTTTGCTCTTATGCCTCTCCTCAACAAACAAGCAAGCAAGCAAACAAACAAACAAACCAATCCATCTCTCTTCACTCTGTGACTTTCTGCTTTGGTCTGTCTGCTTTTGTTCTTAGCTTCCCCTCTTTTCTCATATCCTTATTTTCTCTTTCTTATTCACACTTGAAATAATCTATATCATATTATATCATACATTATATTTTATGTCTGTGTCTGTATGACCCTGAGTGTATTTGTACCATGAGTATAGTATCCTTGGAGTCCAGAAGAGAGCACCAGATCCCTTGAAACTGGAGTTATGGATGGCTGTACACTATGTAGGTGTTGGGAGCTGTGCCCAGGTCCCCTGCAAGAACAGTAAATGCTCTTAAGAGCTGAGCTACCTCTGTGGGCCCCTGACATATTTTACAGGTGGCTAATGATAATGATATTAATAACATGGAGATGTTAATCATCGAGACAATAGCAGGGACCTCCTGTTGATTGTTCTTGACCCTGCTGTTTTACTGACTTTTCACAGGGGAAATTCAATTAACTTCAGGAACCTTTTCATGGGAGACTCATGACCACCTCCTCTTTCAGGCCCCAGCTCTAAAAAGCTCTGGAATCTGAGGCTTAGCACAGCCCACTGTTTTTCTCGATTTTCTCACCACTTCTGAAGCCCCAGATCATACTACTGAGGAATTAGGGAAATGGATGCATGTGGTTTCTCTGTGGTTAATTAGAGAGCAGACATGACATGTTTGAGAAAGAACTGATTTGATTTTTTTTTCATAGCCCTGACCTTGTTTATCCAGACTATACCCCCACATAATCTTGAACTGGAGGATATGAAAGACTGTGGTGGTATGTGGTCAGGCACCAGAAAGAGGACCCAATTGTTACCTTGTAGGAAACTGAGCACCCTGTATGGATGGCAGCTCACAAAAGCTAGGAACCTGGACCATGCTGCATAGCCTAGGGAACTCAACAGGCTGGCAAGTGTCCTTTTCTACAGGCTTAGTTGGTCTAAGCCTTTTCTAGGCAGCCGGGCTAGTCTCTGCTTATGTTATTTTGCAGCTTGGTTCTTCTGATAGTCTTCTCTTAGCAGTTTCTACTGTTCGAGTGCTCTTGGGAAAGGAGTGGGGTCTAGCGAATCTGGTCAGTTTCAGACACTTCCTCAGGCTGTTTTAAATTGTTTACTTCCTATATTAACAGAACTCCCTTGCAGCAGGAAACCTTTCACCTCTCCAGAACAGCCAGTGGTTTCACCTTCTTGTAAACATCCTGTCCTGAAATATTCTTTTGTTTTACTTTTCTTTGATATCCTATATCTTAAGAAAGAAGGCTTTAGCCTTAGAGCAAAGAAAGGGCTACAGAACAACTCTATATCGTGAATAGTTCCTTTGTCCAGAGCCCTCACAAGATAGAAGGTACAAATGAGTTCCCTAGGGCCATTCATTTCCCAGTTCATGGATCCCACTTACAATAAATCCCTTGTGAGCTAATTGCCTCCTAAAGCATCCACCTCCAGGATCTTAGAGTATAGCTCAGCATGGAGCAAGACTGTGGGGTCATCCAAATAAAGGAGTATCTAACCGTCTATCCCTATAGCTCTGGGAGCGAGCTTCTAACATTCATGTGTTAGACATGGCACACATCCAAACCTTAGCATTAACTCAACAGTTTCTTAAAACTAGAAACAGACTTGGGGTACAGTGATTAGCCCACTCATGTTCCACCATTAATCTGCCTATGCGGAACTGCCAAGTTTTGAACTTTAGAATTCTGTTGCAAGGATTGTAGGTTTTCTTTTTCCTTTCCTTTCCTTTCCTTTCCTTTCCTTTCCTTTCCTTTCCTTTCCTT
>NW_021604632.1:2433263-2448183 GCF_004785775.1 Grammomys surdaster
AAAAAAAAAATCCCCAAACCAGGTCTCTCAGGGACATCAACCAAGCAGAGCATAACAAGTTTTAACAAGACCAGACACATACTACCACATCAAGTCTGAATGAAACAACCCAGAATTGTGGGTTTTGATTGTTGCCTTGCTGGTTGAAAAGTAACAGTCTATATAGGGCTGGCGTTGTCATACTTATAGAAGAAGACACCCCTTAGGTTTTAAAGTTCTTCTTATTGCAGCATGCTTTAAGACACAATTGGCCTGGTGAGTCATGGAACCCATGAAAGGAAGAGCGAAGCCTCAGGGCTTGTGGCTTTAATGCATCTTTGTGCCCTTGACTCTCTTGTCATATGGACCAGGGCTTGACCAACATGAGGCTCATCTTGCCTTGTAATAACTAGAAATGCTTTTAAGTTCATAAAATGTTTAGTGGATCTATTTTAATGTTGGAAGTTTTAATGTGTCACATTTATTTAAGACAGTATTTATAACAGGTATTAGACACTGCCCTGGCTGAGTTACTCAAATATGTATAGAATGTTATTTAACTTCCTCCTGGCACCAACGTATGGCAAGGACATGGGTTTTCCTAGGACACAGGAACATGGCTGAAGGTGGATTATTTGTGCTAAGGAAAGGCAAGTGCTAGGAGTATGGGAAGTTTCGTTGAAGGTTGTGAACAGTACGAGCTTTGGGGCTATATAGAAACAGAGCTCCTGCGTCCCACTCTTCTGTGGCAAGCAGGATGGATGGCTTATGCGGTGGGGTAACCCACGAGCCTGCCAGGCACAGGGACCTATGGGACAGAACATTTATGTTCTACTGATAAACGGCCTTAGCTCCACCAGTGAGGATACAGTGTCCCCGTGATCTGAAAGCCATGGAAGCAATTGTTCTAAATATGCAACAATGAAAAAAAAACACATCTCATACAAACACAGTAATTAATTCTCTAGTAACTCCATGCACAGTTCTATGGGGACAAACAAACAGGCTCGCTCCATCTGGCTCTGGAAAGGCATCCCAGAGTAACCAGAGGCTGTGCTGGCTGGCCACAGGCTGTCTCCCCACCTGTGTTCTATTTATATGGCTATCTATTTTCCTTTTCAAGGCAATATCTGGATCCCATGTGATCACACAGAGAACACAGAGTGGATCTGAGCATTTAGTTAGAATTTTAGATCTAACTTTATTTGGAGCTAAAAAAAAAGTTAACCAGGAGGAAAAGGCAGTTTAACTTAAAAAAATAAAAAAACCCTGATAATCAGTAATACTACCCTGCAACGTCTTCATATGGGGATAGTCTTAGAGGAAAAAACCTACTTTAATTGCGTTATGAATTGGTTAAAGGAACAGTGGGTTTGGTACCTGGAAGCAGTTGAGTCGATATGACTGTATGAATGGCATTCATAGGCATGACATGTTTTATGTGTTTTTAATTAATAACTGAGGATTGTTCATAGACATGGCTCATAATTGTTGGACTTCCTGTTAGAGTAGATAGGATATTTCTGAGCACAATGACAGCAGAGCATACATTGCTGAGGAAGAACACAACTTAGCATTACCAAAATAGCTTATAAGGTAATAGGATCCGGAGAAATATAATCAAATGATGAACGAGTGTCATAAAGAGGCAGGTCTGAGAAGTGCATTGAACACAAGATACCTAAGCTGTACAGATATGATGCTTCAAACAACCTAAGGCCTATGAGATGACGCCATAAGGGAGAGATGAGTTTGACGTCACAGGCCTGTAAGTCCCAGGTACAAGGGAGGCTGAGGTGAGGGATTCAGAAGTTCAAGACTTTTGTAGACTTAGAGCAAGTTCAAGTCCTGCTCAGGCAACATAGAGAGACCCTATCTCCAAACAAAAAGTAAAAAATAGGGCCAGGGATGTTGTTCGTGTTATTTACCTAACATTTATAATACCCTACGTTAAAGAAAAAAATAAGATAAAAGAAAAGAAAAGAAAAGAAAAGAAAAAAGATGTAAAAGTTGAAGCATACAGGTTTGTTTGGAGAGATGAGCAGCAGCAGACCTTGCTGTCTCTCTCTCTCTCTCTCAATCTCTCTCTCTCTCCCCCCCCCTCTCTCTTTCTCTCTGTAGAGGCCATGTTGATCATTTTGATCTTTGTCCTAAGAACAGCAGGGACATGGTCTAGCATGATGCTACAAAGATGGCCTAGATAGGAGTGGACCACGTGACAGGGAAGAGAAGCAATAAGTGAGGAAGTCATTCCAGGCAATAGTTAAGGTTAACAATCGTTTGAGTCAGGAAATTTTTAATCAGCACAAAGCCAAACCAGTGGACTCGGGAAAAATGGCAGGACATGTGTGTGTTGGATTTTGAGAATGTACAGTTGGGTGTATCAGAAAGTACTATCAAGGTTTGGACCAATGTGACTAGAGAATTCTTTCCTGGGAGGAAGGAATCTGATTCAAAATGTCTTTAGGTTGAATTGTTTTGGAACATTGGAGTATACAGTAAGATACATTGGTCTGGTTCCTAGAAAAGAGATTTTATCATTGTGATAAATACCTATGTAGAACAGTTTAAGTTAAGTGATAGGGGTTGATTTTGGCATGTAGGTTTGGTGAGCTTAGTTTGTATTTAGTTGGCTGCATTGTTTTCAGACGTTTATTAAGGAGAAACACAGTAGACAACATGATGATAAAGCTGCCATGTCAAGTGCCAAAGGCATGTCCTTCAAAGGTTTGCCTATGATGACCCACTTCCTTCATTTCCATCTTAAATGGCTGTGCTAGTTGAATGACTTCATAAAAGTAAAGTCAATATTTTGGCATACCCATAATGTATGTGGCATAATATATGTATCTCAAATAGTACGTATATCTTATTCAGTATGTGTCTATACTACATGTTAGGATTATAAAATATTTTAATACGTATTTCATGTACTATTATATATGATTGTATATGTATAATATGTTTTTATATAGTCTCTCTTTCTAGAGAGAGGGGGATGGATTGGATGATGGATTCATAAAATGTTAAATTATTTGGAACCATGGTAATTGTATTAGCTACTGTTTTATTGCTATGATAAAACATTGTGACCAATGCCACTTGTAGAAGGGAGCACTTAACTGGGGGCTTCCTTGCAGTCTCAGAGGGTTAGTCCATGATCACCATGGTGAGGAGCATGGCATCAGGCAGGTAGGCATAGTGCCAGAGAAGTAACTGAGAGCTCCTGATCCACAAGCAAGAGTCAGGAAAGCAAGACTGGGTCTGATATGGGATTTTGAAACTTGTGACACTCCTTCGTCAATAAGACCACAACATCAAATTCTTTCCAAACAGTTCCACTAATGGGGGACTAGGTGTTCAAACATATGAGCCTATGGGGGTCACTCTCATTCAAAGCCCAACAGTAATGAAGAGTTCACTAGGAAGATGATACCTTTACAGAGAATTTGTCATTGCCCAGAAATTCAGTTTGCTATGAGACAAAGACATGTTATGTGCCCTTTCTTTATGAGAGGTAAACACCCCAAATATTTACTAATTTGTAGCAGTAACTTAAAGGAGAGAAATACCCAGAAGCAGTATGATAGGAAATCAATAACAGATATTTGGTAATATCTTTACCAAAGTAAAGACTACACTGAAGTCTAGCTCAGTTTTCAGTGAGGTTACTGAGGCTACTTACAGGAGTGTGGAGAAGCAGTTACAGTATTGGTCACCCTAAAGCCCACCCAGTGTGGTACTCATGAAAGAGGCATCCCTCTATCTTCTTCCCCAACATGACAGATCAGTATCTTCTCCACAGTTCTTACAATTTCTACAACTTTGGGGAGGGGCTTTCTGAATCTTCTAAGTTTGGAGAACTTCCTGAGATTTGTGAGTTGGTTACTTTCTTAGCCTTTTAAGTTTTATTCAAAGATCTTCCCTACAAGATGGAATGCTTCAATTCTAAGGGAATCACCTGTACAACAAGTACAAAACAAATGAATAAATATATATGCTAACAACATTATAATATCTGAACAAATTTTAGATCCATCATTTTAGCACAGTATGAAAACCAAATTCCATGTTTCCAATTCTGAAAAATCAGGAAATCATAGGCCGTTCTTTTAGATTTGAAAATTCAAAATTGTTTCTTTACCATTCTCTATAAAATGTATCTAACATAGTCGTGAGAATAACAGTTTAAAAGCCATATAGGCAGCTTGTATTTGCTTCTGGGATTTTTCTCTCCTTAAGTTACTGCTACAAATTAGTAGGAATGTGACATTTTTTTTTATTTAATACTTTCTGAGTTCTGAATTCAGAAATTCTGCCTTGGGCACAGAGAACAATCCTCAGAGCATGTCCCACCGTTACCTGCTGTGTGAACTTTACAGTACAAAGGCACCACAGTGTATTAAACTGGCAGGTAGGGATTGTCCCAGGATCCTGGTATTTCAGGACTGCCCCTTTGATGACCATTATCACGCATGACCCACAGAGCTGTCCAGGCTCCCATGTGGTTGGTTCTGAACATTTTTGAGATAACACCTCCAGGCAGGAGTCAGGTCAAAGACAGCTCCTGCAGTTGAGGTCTTTTTTCCAACCGAGTTAAATGTTTGACAGAGAAGTTGAAAGCCTGCAGCCCAGAGGACCACAACATGAAGGCCTGTTTATGTTTTGATGATTTACTTAGCTGGTTTTTCCTCTCCTGTTAATGCTGAAGTTTTTAGTGATCTTGTGTCAGATAGTTTATTGGGCACAGTTTCACCTTTATTGTATAACTAATCGCTTTCCTTATATTCAGGGGACAATTTCCCTTTCATCATCATCACCAAGATACTAAACCAGCTTTGATTTAGCATCTTTATTAGGATAGAGTGACAACAGCTATTTCCCCTGCACACCCATGATTAGCCTGCATTATGTAGACAGACACTGCAGTGCACGTCAGGGTCCCGCTACGTGCATTTCCCTCATTTCCTATTTACCAGGCAGGACATGGCCATCAATCAAACACTGACTAAACATATTCATGCTATTGCTGGAAAATAATTCCCCCTCCACACTTTATAATAGTCTCACTCCATTTCTTGCAAACACAAATGGATGATGAGTTTGGCCGCATTACCAATTTTTTTTTCCAGAGCATTGAAATAAACTTTTTTTTTTTTTTTGAAATGTGACTGCAAGAAAGAAAACTCGAAGGAGCAGCAGTCTTATCTGAAAGGAACCAACTGCAAAATCATGGCAAGCCACATTTGTAAGAAGAAAATAAAGAGGAAACGGGCTGCATCGCCGAATAAAGTTCTGAAGGGATGCTAAGATGTTCCAGGACCTCTTTTCAAAGTTGTTCTCACTCTTGTTTTTAGAAAATTCATGTAGCTTGAGTAGCTTTCTAGTTACCCAAGTCACTCTGAACTTTAAATAAATTTTCTGTCTTTGTTTTAAACATGGGTGGTGCAAAAGAGCAGACAAATAAATGCACAGGGGCAATAGGAAGTTCTGGGGATAATGTTCTTAGTGTTTGATGTCTGTACATTCTTTCTTTATTAAGAAAAGAGACGATTCAGCAGTTCTAGGTATCTCATTGCTTGATGGTGGAGGGCTGTTTTGCAGCAAAGACCTCATATCAGCCATCGTTGATCTTGACCATTGGCAGACACTGGGTCAGAAGCTTCTTGTGCACATACATCAGCCTTCCGAGGCTCCTGAGATCAACAGAAGGCTTTTATGGGAAAAACCCATTCTCAAGGATGTTGGAACCCAAGCTGAGACAGATGAGTGGGGCCCACCTCTCCCAGGAGCACTGGTTAGGTGTTAAAGTATTGTTGAAATTGCTTTTCACATAAATGATGAATTCTGTGAGCTCTTACTATAAGCATTCATTCCGATGTTCATTTTCCTATAAAAGTGCCAAAGCACTGGGGGTGGGAAAATGGGACTCTCTAATTAGTAGTGATTAGACTCTTCCTAGCTGACCTGGTGGCCTTGAGAAAAAAAGACTGTCAATCAGACAGCTAGTAGAACTACCTTCATGTCAGTGATGGGCTTCACAGGTGTCTTGAGACAACAACGTGAAGACCATCATACATAGTCACCCCAGTTCTACAAAGAACACCACCAGCTAGACTTTTTATTTCATCATGAGCCACAGTAAACTGTATGTAATCCCGCAACAATGTTTCCCTTGGTCAGAAAGGGGTCACTTTTCCATGGTAGTCCAGCAAGAATGCCATGATTGGGGCTGAGAGGCAAGGCTGTGATTGGGTCAATAAGTGGTGAGAATTCGCAGATTTCTCTTGTTCTATAATCAGACTTGCTCAGTGAATCTCTTAGTCAGTGTCTTGTGCTGACTCCCCAAGTGTTGCAGCATTTGGCCACCAAAAAGGCTTTCGTCCACTTGTTTTGTCTCACTGACTTTCAGTAGTATGGGCTGAACTGACAGCAGGGTCTGCAGAGAACAGAGGCAATGACAGAGACAATTGAACAGCCAGCAAGCTAAGACATGAGGCAGTATGGCAGCCTGCTGCCTGACAGCTGAAGTGATGTCAGACTATGAATGTGTCCCACTGAGGAGTCATGGCCTCGATGGGTCATCTTGACCATAGTAGCATCTGCTGCCACATGACCAAGCAGCCCAATGAGTGACCCAGCCCCTAAAAATTCCACTGTGCAATCTGGCTCCTTGGTTCCTCAGCCTAGTTCTGGCAGAGGTAGACAGATACCTTGTACAGTCCCAGTAGCAGCAGTTGTGTTCCTGGTCAGGCAGACAGTTGTCTGACAGCTGAAGAAGCAGCTGGCCATTCTGAGAGTGGCGAGGGCAGGAAGGGAAAGATAGAGAGAGAGAGAGATGGCAAGAAGGAGATAAGACAGACAACAGAAAGATAAAAGGCTACAAAGAGCCATAGAAGAAAGTCTGCAATCGCTAGAAGTGAGCCAGAGAACAGTCAGGTTTTCAGGATTGAGTCTTGGATTCCAGCTCTGGCCAAGGGCTAAGGCTTGCCCTAAGTGAGGCCAGCATGTGGAATGGAATCCAGAGGGTGCAGCTTGCCACTATTTTTGTCTGCTTAGGGCTGTGTATCATTCCTGCCAAACACAGAGGGAGAATGAAAGCTGCCACAGACCAAGAGTGAAGGAAGCACTTCCTCTATTGAACCAAGGGTTCCTTTCCAGGTAGGGCAAAGCCCCTCAGCCAGCTGGTGAATGACTCCATTGTGGGAACATCTCTCTCCTTTCCTCAAGATGGCTTCCATTTTCGTTTTGCTCATAGGACTACGAACGAGGATGTTTGTTTTCCGCTGACCTTTGTGGCTTTCCAGACAATGACTCAAGCTCTCGTACTTATTACTGTTCATAATAATAATAGCAATAACAATAATATATCATAATTGCTTATGTTTTGTATATTATATAGTTATATATTTTATATATTTACTTTATTATATTTTACTGTGTCTTCATATAAATTTATATATGAATATATAGAAATGAATATATTTTATTTTGTTATATGAATTATATAAATATTATATATTTCTATTATTATATAACTATATCATTGTATATTATGAATTATAATTATATAAAATTATATATAATTATAATATATAATAATACTGTTATCATTATTATTAATTATTAAGCAATAAATCTCATAGATGAAAGACCAAGGAATACAACAATGACCTTGGAGCAGTCAAGATTTTTTAGTAATAGGACACAAGAAGATATTAATACTACAGGAAGAAAGTTTTTGAGTTGGACTACACTGTAAACTTAATAGTGCCATGATGACTAAGTGAGACTAGGTGACTCTTGCCAAGAGTCACGAATGGAGTTTAGCCCTCAGGCCTCACATGGAGCAGGGACAGAAAAGACTTCTGTAGGTTATTCTCTGCACACCATGCATGCTCATGGCACACCCTCCTCATGTGCTTGTGTGCACACAAAATAAATAAAGCTGCAAAATGTGAAAAACTGCTTAAGGGCCATCAGTGACTTCTAAGTTGTGCTCAGGGGAAATGAACTCTGGTGTTTTCTTCAGTAATACTGAATGTACAGAAAATAATTTTAAATATTTATATGACAGAGAAATGACAAACATTTGAAGACACAGACATGTTTATACTGATTTGAACATTATACAATAAATATGTTAATCAAATATCACATGATATCCTTATATATCTATATTACATACGTATTATATATTACCAATACATAGTATACCAATGTAATCTGTATGTGATATATATTATACATACACACACATATGTAAAAGTAAAAGTAAAAGAAAGGGCTGGAAATGTGATTCAGTAAATAAGAATACCTGATGCTCTTATAAAAGACTTGAGATTACTCTTCAATCATCTGTAACTCCAGCTCAGAGGATCTGACATCCTCTTCTTGCCTCTGCATGTACATGGCATACAGACACACATACACACACAGACATACTCATAAATGACTGAGGAATAAAGGAACCAGTAGTTTTGTATCAAGTCATCTTCATTAGATAGAATGAGTTGGATATATATATATATATATATACACACATATATAAAAAATTTTATATGATACATAATTATATACATATTGATTATATAATTATGTATATAATGTACACAAATATATATGATTTTATATATGAATATAAAATTATTGTTCTTTAATGATAAATGTAAGCATTGGAAGGCAGTCTCCGTGTGCATCAATTTGAAATGGTATATGAATAAGGAAGCTGAACTGTACCTTAGGTGTGTATTCAAATTAACCAATAAGGAAATAAATGAGAACATAAAAATTAAAATTTATAAGCTCAGATAAGCAAACTGGCACAGGATTTCTTCATGCAAACAGAAGCATTTCATGATAACCCTGTGACTCAGGCTTATTCATCACAGACTGAACTTATGTCTGTTGTTAAAGTGGGGAAGCGATGTCAGTCGCCCTTATTCCTGTTTTTGCTAACCTTGCCATGCCCTCATGTGCCCTTCACCCCTCTGGACTCTGTTCTGCTGCTAGGTAATAGGCATTCTGCTATAGTGGCTTTTTACAGATATGTACATGCTCGTCTGTAAGTTAAGACCAAGATGATAAACCATTATGAACACCCTGAATTCAAGAAATCAGAAGGTTTTAAAAGCCACTCCCTCATAGGTTACCAGAGTCAAGCAAACTGGTAATACTCTATTGATTTCCATCATTGTTATCTCTCGTTCACGTTGCACAAGGTACAGGATGTTTTGATGACACTATTGCACAGACATAAGGTATTCTAGTCATGTTTCCATGCTGTCAAAGGTCCCCATTCAACTTTTGCTCTATTCAATAGAACCGTTTTTCTCGGATGTTCCTTCTCTAAGCTACGTATCAGCAATTTGTAGAAAACTCAATACCAAACTTTTGTTTTATAATTCTACATACCCAGAATACGTTTGTATTCATGGTAAAATAATAGCAATTATAATAAGAAGGGACCAATCTTGATCTGCAATCAGAAAGATTGTTAATTTCCTTCCCAAGTGACCAATGGGTTTGAACCGGCAATTCAAAACTCAGAGCTTGGGAAAAAAAATGTGCAAAATGGCTTTGGGTCTTTAAAAAGAAAACTATTTTAAAAAGAATAAGCTCTGATTGATTGCACATTGATATAAACATGCACATGGGGCTAGTTCTGCAGTCCAGAGATGGAAAAAAATTCCTGTTGGAATAGTAGAAAAATAGATGCATTTCAAGGGAGCCTAAGGCGGTGGAAGCAAGAGAATTGAGGCTTGAGGAAATAGCAAGAACTGCAATATTTGAATGTTCTCCAAAGTGTGTGTGTGTCAGCAATGCCATTTTGAAGGGTTTATTAAAGCAAAGGTAAGCTGTCTGGTGTGAGTTATAATCAGGAGATGTCAAGGACGTGGTTATAGGCCTTGAGAGACATGGGCTAGGTAAAGCATCCTGGTTTTCTGCCCAACAGAGTTAGATGTTAGTACCTGGGAAGAACACAGGCCTAAATCGAGAGACCGGGGTGTTAGATCAATCCTATCAGAAAGCTTGCTGGAGCTTTATCTCTCTGAACCTTATTTCTCTCAGTTTAAGAAGGAAAGAAAAAGAAAAGAAAAAGGAGACATTGCCAACATGATCTCTAAGAGAGTACTCAATTCTGCCATCTTCACAAAATTGAGGACCATTTATTAGTGAACAAAGCTTTGTGGATCAAGGTGTCTAGTAAAACCTGTGGAAAGATGTTAGGTTGAAAACCCAAAAGTCATGAAGTGGTGTTTATTATTATTTTTTATGTTTAATTTGTGTGTGCAGAGTGGGTTACCACAGGGAGTGAGAGGACAACCTTCACGAGTCGGTTATCTCTTTCATTGGGATTGAACTCACATCACTGGATTTGGGGAAACCTTTATCCGTTGACCTACCTTGCCTCTCTCCACCCCTTTAAGCGTTCTTCACATACACTTGCAAGGCCACCCCCCAAGCACAGCGTTCATTCTCTCATGAGCATTCACGGGATGCTGGGCTTGAACTAAAGCTGTTTTAGGTATTTGTGCAAGTGGGATGAAGGGGAGTGAGCTATCTGTAGTCATTGAGCCTTGGTAGGGGTAGGAATTCCAACAACCTCTCAGGAGCTACAGAGAGGGGTTGCTATGGAAAGGTAAAGTCAGAGCTGCCAGAGTTAGAAATGACCATCTAAGCAGAGAATACGAGTTATCTAGTAAGTAGGAATCTCTGCAGTGGTGATAATCCAAAGCACAGACAAAAGAGGTGGTAGGTGAACGAGACTCACCCCACCAAGGTCAGGCATGCAAGGGGTTTCAGTTTAGTTTGAATAAAAGCCTTGGCGAGAGAGAAGGAAAAAGTCAATAGGAGAAGTTTACCTAAGGCCTGTTTCTTTCTTTCTTCTCCCGAGGAGGAACAGGGACCAGAAGAGGGCAAGAACTTCAGGGTCGTTACCTCTTGCTGTCCATCTCCTGGGTACTCAGCTCTTATCCCTGCAACCTATTTGGGATCACTGTGTGACCTCTGGGCATCAGCAACAACATGTTATAGCGATATATTTTAAAGTAACACACGGACCATTCAAATAATTCAGAAGTTTAGTGTCTATGTTTATAATTAAATGTAACTATGTGTCCCTAAGAACACTATTGTGTTTCAAGGCTGCCCAGCTATTAATAAGAATATAGCACAACAATATTTGTATCTATTGGATCAATTTGCACACAAACATCAAATGTAAAGTTGATGGCAGTATAATTTGGGTGTTTAAAAGTAGAGATATGAGGACTATTTCTTTTGTACAATTTAGACTTATTAAATAGATACAGACACACTTGTTTATCCCCGAAGGGAACTGCTTAGAAGCATCGAATAAATGGTATTACCTACAAGTGAGTTTGTTGCTGTTTTAGTCTCAAATCTTTGGGAATTACACACAGCACGCTGTGAGAATCAGCAGAAATGGAAATTAACTTGCTGACTTTTTTTGTGACTCACTCACGACCTCCAGGCATGCACTAAATTAATGTTATATTCTGTTTCTCCAGATGCAAGTTAAAGAGGAAAGATTGCCTGTTATTTTATTCTCTTGACTCTGTTGAGATTAGGGATAGCTCACTTTTTTCATAAATACAAGCCATTCTTATGGTGCATACACAGTAGTTGGAAGAAAATATAGGTAAGGCAGGTAGATGCTGAAAGGAGATCAAGTTCCCTGAGCAGCTGTGTGATCAGTGTTATGGCTGCTCTGATGGAGATGACTGGGTATAATTATGCACAGGGGTTTGCTATATGCAAAATAAGTACCCCCCTTGGGAGTTGGTGAGTGCTTAAGAAACTATGTGTGGCTATGCTACATTTCAAGAAAGTTAGAAAAGTACTCTGTGAAGTCTTGGATGTTTCAGGTGCATGACAGACAGATGACAGAAATATAAGGTAGGTGATAACTAAGATAGATAATAGATAGATAGATAGATAGATAGATAGATGGATAGATGGTAGATAGCTGGTAGATAATAGATAGCTGATAGATAACAGACAGTAGTTATGGTAGGATGGTAGGTAGATAGTTGTGGATAGATAGATGATAGATACATTTATAGATGATTGACAGCCTTTGAGCTGGCTATTATAGACTGATATCTACTGGGAGATGTTGAGTAGAGTGGTAGGTAATGGATAGCCAGGTGAACAGTCGGTAGAGTTAGAGTTTAAAAGATACAGATATGTAGAAAGTGATTTATTATGAGCAATCAGCTTACTATAGAAAGGGACAAGTCTCATAATGTTTCTGGAGCGTTCTTCCAGTTCAAAGGCAGAGGCCCAAGAACAGAGCCAGTGGTTTTCCAGATATGTAACAGTAAGCAACTCTCTTGAGGCACTGTCTCTCAGCTCATGGCTTTGTCCATTGTAGGGTTAGTTGTTGGTGACTCAGAATATGACATATGAGCTTGTCCAACTTGGGTAGAATACGCAGCAGGTGCTAAATGTAATTTTAGCTGAAGTGAAATAAAACATTGACATTTGTACAGAGTCAGATGTGTTTGAATGGCAGTTAGTTCTGAGTTTTCTTTTCTTGCAGATGGGACAGCAGCTCATGGCTCCAGGGTTCTTCTTTGTATTCTTTTGATTGCTAATGACACTCACCACTATTTCTCATGGCTGTTGGCCACTCTTACTTCTTGGTAAAGAGCCATCTTGATTTCCTGACACTTTAGGGTTTTGTCTTCTTATTCAATGATAAAAAAGTCTCCCATGTGATCTCTATGCAAGCCTTCCATCAGGGTAAATTTCTGAAGAAAAGAAGGGGGTGGGGAGAGAGAGAGAGAGAGAGAGAGAGAGAGAGAGAGAGAGAGAGAGAGAGAGAGGTGGGAGAGAGAGAGAGAAGAGAGAAGGGGAGGGAAGTAGAGAGAGGGAGGGAAGGAAGGAAGAGAGATAGAGAAAGAGAGAGAGTGAGAGGGAGGAGGGAGAGATAGAGAGGAGAGAGATGAGGAGGGAAGGAGGGAGGGAGAGAGAGAGAGAGAGAGAGGTGGGAGAGAGAGAGGAGAGAGAAGGGGAGGGAAGTAGAGAGAGGGAGGGAGGGAAGGAAGAGAGATAGAGAAAGAGAGAGAGAATGAGAGAGAGGAGGGAGAGATAGAGAGGAGAGAGATGAGGAGGGAAGGAGGGAGAGAGAGAGAGAGATGAGGAGGGAAGGAGGGAGGGAGAGAGAGAGAGAGAGAGAGAGAGAGAGAGAGAGAGAGAGAGAGGTGGGGAGAGAGGAGGGGAGGAAGAGAGAGAGAGAGAGAGAAGAGGGGAGGGCCTAGACAATCTAAACAGTAAGCAACAGAGAAAAAGAATTCACATCTCTAAACAGGAAGTGAACTGAGAGTCAGGATTCAAACTTTCCTAACTACATGGCTGTGGAGGCTGTGTTTTGTGGGGAAGATCTACAGTTACTTCCTCTGAGCTCAGAGCCTCCAGTCACCTCAGATCTTCTCACCAGGCCTCACCTCTTAAAAGTCTACATTACCTCCCAACCTGTCCAAACTGGGAGTCAGCATTCCGGCACACAGAGCTTTGGCATACTTCCGAAGCACATGCAAACCACAGCAATAGGCTCAGCTTGAATGTCTCATCTCAGGCATCCTCTAGAAAAGTAGTCGTTCAGCTTCATCTTGACTGCCCAGTGGCATGGCATTTCATTGCTTGAGTGAGCTCATCCCATATTTGTGAACATTCCCACAAATGAATAAGCTGAAAATAAGACCTCATCAAATTCTATTTTCTTTTTTTTTTAAATTTATTACACTTATTTCTTTGCTTGAGTACACATGTGCCTAAGTGTGGTAGACAAGTCAGAGGGCAATTTGAGGAAGTCAGTTCTCTCCTTCCACCATATGGGTTCTAGAAATCAAATTGAGATCTTCAGGTGTGGCACCAAAAACCTTTACCCACAGGCATCTTGTCAGCCCTTTTTGTCAGATTCTTTAGGGAGCTTCAATGATGTGTTTGGTCATGGGTAGGAAAACAAAGTTGTTCTTTTGTGAAGAAACTAAGATACATTTAGAATTCTTCAGTAGATGATAAAACACACACACACACACACACACACACACACACACACATACACACACACTTTTTTTTAGATCAGGTTGTCTGTCATCAGACCCTGATGCTCACTAGCTGATTAAATACCAGAATATGGGCTGAGTCCTTCTGTCAGCTTCTGATGGTTTTACAGACAGAACAGAACAAGCGGGAGAGCCACCTCTTGTCTTTTCCCCTTTTCTTTATAACCAAGATATTCCTACTTCCTTCTTCATTCTATTAGGTCTTATTTTCCAAATGTTCAAATTTGGTTGTTCTTTTTTTTTTTTTTCTTTTCTAAGTCTGGTTAACCTGATAGGTATTAGGTTGAGAAATAACATGTGACAGAAAACAATTCCCTCGTGGCAGTGTCTCTCGGCTCATGGCTCTGTCCATGGTAGGTTTAGTGGTTAGTGTCTCAGAATATGACATGTGAAATTGCCCAACTTGGTTAGAATATGCAGCAGGTGTAAGATGTAATTTTACTTGCAATGAGAAAAATAATGACACGTTTACAGAACTAAATGTATTTAGAAAATCAGCACTGGTTCACTTGAGAAAGTTCCATAGAAGCATCTGGACCTGAGTTCAATTCCCAGCACCCAGGTAAAAAAGGCAGGCATGGTGCACATGCTTGCTTGTAATCTGTAATCTAGTATGAGGAGCTGGAGACAGGATGATCCCAGGGGTTCTCTCGGCAGCAAGCTTTGCCTAATCAGTGAGTTCCAGGCCCCAGCAAGAGACTTTGTTACAGAAAACAAAGTGGAGAGAAATTGAGAAAGATTCCTGAGGTTGGTTCCTCTGGCCTCCACAATTGCACATGAACCAAACATCATCATCATCACACACACACACACACACACACACACACACACACACACACACACAC